>NC_080072.1:93763754-94002284 GCF_949987535.1 Balaenoptera acutorostrata | reverse complement strand
AATTGGCAAAGTTTTTTTCTCTTGTTCTCACAGCCACTGTCATCAACCATGTCAGGCATCCTGTACAACAGAGATGCAAATTCAATAGGAAACCCGAGGGACTTCCCTGGTGGCGCAGTGGTTAAGAATCTGCCTGCCAATACAGGGCACACGGGTTTGATCCCTGGTCCGGGAAGATCCCACATGCTGCGGAGCAACTAAGCCCGTGTGCCACAACTACTGAAGCCCGTGCGCCTAGAGCCCGTGCTCCGTAACAAAAGAAGCCACCGCAATAAGAAGCCCGCGCACCGCAACAAAGATTAGCCCCCACTCGCCACAACTAGAGAAAGCCCGCACGCAGCAACGAAAACCCAACGCAGCCAAAAATAAATAAATAAACAAACAAATAAATAAATAAATTTATGGGGGAAAAAAAAAGGAAACCCTAGGGAGCGGGCCAGGAAAGGTGCAGGAGTGGGAGACGATTTTATGATTTTAAAAAAAACCCACTTCTCAAAGCTGTGCAATTGCCAGTGCAGCAGCCGTGGGGACAGACTCGGGGACAGAGGAACAGAACGCACCCGAGCAGGGAGTGGGTCTCCGGCCCTTGGTGCACGCCTCTCCCAGTCTAGGCTCAGTGTGTGTGGGCTGCTATCTTTGGAGGTGGGAGCAGAATCGGGGCAGGTATGGACTTCCTAGGGCTGTGATATGCTACAGGGTCCGTTTCCGAGGGCTCTGAGGGCTTCTGCACGGATCTGTGTCAGCTCAGTGTTCTCGGCCGAGTTCTAGCTCTGCTTCAGTTAAGGCTGTAAACGAGATCACAGGAGGCCAGTTAGGGTTTCTCTGACACCAGCCTGTCAACACGTGTGGCAGGGGGGGCAGCCAGAGGGGGGAGTGAGGATGGTTCCGTGGAGCTCCTCCCACTTTGGAAACACCTCAGGTGGTGCCAACGTCATCTTCATTTGCCACAGACGCCTGCTTCCTAAACGGTGCCGGTACGACCACACGGCTCACTGGGGCTTCCTCCTGTTTGATTGTGCATTGCCAATGGGCCGAGGCCACTGGGACCTGGCTTTGGTGATGGCAGAAGGAATGTGGGCTTTGGGGAGCCCAGGGGGCCTGGCTTTGAACCTTGGATCTGCCATTTACCAGCCATGGGGTCACGAAGTTTCTGGGTGGAATGACAGGTGGGGACCAGCCGCACTTGTTCCAGGAGAGTTGGCATTCTGTCTTCACACATCAGCATGATAAATGCTGCCCGATTCTTCTTGTTTTCACAGCTACTCGAATCAACCTGTATTGTTAAATGGGGTCATTGTCTTGACTTTGGAGGATCGTCATGAGGCCGAGCAGTGGTAAAATCTCTAAGAGAGTGTCTTGCTTTCCTAGTAATTGATAGGGGCCTCACAGCCCAGTGGACGAGAGAGGTTCTACTACTAGACATATCCAGGCTTCAATCTCCCACTCTGCTTACCAGCTGCACTAAGTTATGGACCTTCTTAGATTCCCCCGCTTCATCTGTAATGAAAGGATTAATAGTATTTACTTCTTAAGGTTGTTTTAAGAATTAGGAAAAAGGAGTGTTAAGTATACAGCACAGAGTACACAGCCAATGGTTAAGGAACAGTAGATGCTATTACTGTTACTGCTGCTGTTGCTGTTGTTGTAGATAAGAGTCAGCTTTGTCCAGTACTAGCGGCAGCCTCATGTCTGACCCTCAGCGCCATAGGCCTAGAAACGGGTCTTCTCTGCAGAAATGACTATAAGAAAAACTTGGATGGCGAGGGTGTCTGGGTGATTAGGGATGGGATCTGTGGACCTGGGGCTCAGAGAGCAGCTCCAGGGGGCCCTGGAAAGGGGTGAGTGGACAGATAGAGCCTAAGACCCTCCGTTTGCTTCCCATGCATGAAGCAGAGTGCATGTGTCCCAGCAGGAGTGATGCAGGCCCTGTGGTCTGCCAGGAAGCCACAGGAGGAGGAGCAAAGGACAGGCAGAGAGAAAAACTTCCTGGGCCAGGACAGTAGGCAACTCATAGACTCAGGCCCCTGGAAATGCACCAGAGCTGTGGCTGGAAAGTGCCTCCAAGCCAAGCCACTCTCAGCATCTCTGTATCCAGCTCAGGTCTGGGGACAAGCTGCCCCTTGGATAGAGTCCTGCTTCCACCTCCTACCAGCTGGAACTGTGGATACATTGTTGAATTGACCCTCTCTGGGCCTCAGTCTCCTGAAAAATGGGGACATTATGATAATTAAAGGAGAATAACTATATAAGGAGATCACAATGTCCAGAACACAGTAGGTGATTAAAATGACTGGTATTAATCAATTGGCAGATATTAATTTGCCTCTTTCTCCTCTGCCCCCTGCCCCTTGAACTGGAAGCTTGACACCTACATGATGCTCTATCTGTGCTCCATCCGTGGAGGAATGCGTGGGGAACCTCCTCTTTGCTTAGGAGCAGTTCTGGCATCCTTGTCCGCCGATAGGACCTGGGGCCCTGCCCCTTCACCCAGACACCTGTGCTCCGGAGGTGCTGCCCTCCTGACCATTCAGTGTTCCACACCGGGATGCTTATTTTTGTTTGAGATAATTTTAGACTTACCGAAGAGTTCCAAAGGTAGTAGAGTTCCTGTATACCCTTCACCTAGCTTCCCTTAATGTTAGCATCCTACCTAGCTGCAGCACAATTATCTAAACTAAGAAAGTAAGGTTGGTTCAATGCAAATAACTGGCAGGTTTAATTTGCATTTTGCCAGGTTTTCCACTGACACCCTTTTTCTGGTCCAGGATCCAATCAGAATCCCATATTGCATTTAGTTGTCCTATCTCCTTAGTCTCCTCCAACCTGTGAGAGTCTCTTAGTCTTTCCTTGTCTTTTGTGACCTTGAGACTTTTGAAGAGTACGGGTCAGGTATTTGCAGAATGTGGGATACCCATCTGAAATACTTGTGATGGAGTGAGCAGCGCTGAGTTCTACAGTCTTGCTTTAATATTTCTCCATTTTCTTATATTTCTCCCAGAGCCTTTTACTTCTGCCAAAAATTTGCCCCACAGAGTGAAAGATCCCATTCAGCTACAAAAGGGGTAGGAAGTGCGTTTGTTTAGCATACCACAGTAGCCACGTCACCTCTCCTCCCCAAATTGTTTCCTCTCTCCCACCCACTCTGTCCAGCTTGTGCTCACAAGGGAGCCCAGGTGTTGAGCCAGTCACTCCGTCCAGATGGTAGACTCCACGAGAACAGGGGGCCTTGCCTCATTTCAGTTCTGTATCCCCAGTTCTTAATCAGTGCTGCGTGTAATAGGGGCCACAAACACACATGGAATAAATGAGCGGTCACCTTCACCACCAGCCACCATTTACAGATGACTCAGCAAGTGCAAAGGACCATCAGCCACCATTTATAGATGGCTCAGGGAGTGCAAAGGACAGGCATTTGGGCTATAGAAGGGTCAGGTATGCCATTTCCTCAATAGCTCTGTTAGGGAGACAGGGCTATTTCTGTAAATAGACAGAAAAAGCTAACGTACTGGCCAGACAGTACAGTAGAAGCCCTCTTGCCCAGCATGGTGGATTGACCAGTTGAAAAAGTTCATTAAAGAGAAGATGCATTAAAAAAATGATACTTCAGACATTTCATGTTACCTTAGAACATTCATGTCCACTAATTTATCAGACTTTTGGTGTATATCTTGAGTTTTTTCTTTGAGTTATGAGTCCACCAACTGGAGTTTTGCCTCATCTTATTTGCATTAGAATCCCCATAATGCCTTATTTACAACTTCCAGTATTTTTACTTTTATTTTTAAAAGCAAAGATTTAAACTTACAAAAGAACGTAAATGTAGACTCCTAGATTTTCAGAATTTTTAGAGTTATCTCATTCACAAGTAACTAGTCAGGATTTTAAGCGATTTTTCTTTATCAAAAAATGCCCCCAATCCATTCAAATTAGTTTTAATGGAATCGATGTTTTAATTTGGTATTCATATTTTATTGTTTATTAAACAGTGAACTAGATTAACGGCAATTACAAGGACAAGTAGCATGCATGGGTTTGGGAGCAGATCTAACCGACAGGAAAGCAGACAGCTCTCCAGGTGTGCCGGGAGCATAGGCAGAGCACAGCTTCGTACAGTTAACAGACTGTGTGCCCTGGGCACCCGTCAAGCATCCTTTCCTGAGAGTGATGACTAATCCAATGGGCCAACAACGTGGAGGACCTTGGAGAGCTTTTAAAGTACATGATCTTTCACCTTAATTTACTTGATATCTGTGGGGCTCCTACTTCGTGCCTAGCACGTACCAGATGCTGGAGGAGCAAAAGAAGAAGAAGATACAGACCTTGCCATGAAAGAGCACAGGAGAAGGGAAGAGACAGACTTGCAGGTTTTGATACCACAAATGCCAAAAAGAACAAATCCTGTATGTGAAATGGAAGAGGAATGAGCAAGTAATTCTCCCTTGAAGGAGATCATGGAGGGCTTCCTAGAGGAGGTGGCCTCAGAGACCACGAGTGAGAAAGGAATCTGGAAGAAGCAGGGACCACTGAGCATCATCCTCTCAAAAAATTCAAGATGGTGGTATTCTCTGAAATGGAAGCAGAAGGCACCAGCAGTAGCTGGGTCTGCTGTTTACTGTCATTCCCATCTATACTGGAGGGGACAGTAAGCAAACCCTGGTACATTTGTTAGAATTACAGATAAGGAAGGAAGGTGGAGGCAATAGAGCCAGTCTTCCCTCAGGGAGCCCAGCACCGCGCAGAGTGAAGAAGGCAGCAAAGATAATGTGCCTAGCACCTCTCTGGGGTCAGCCCCAGCCTGCCTATCAGGCTGGTACACAAGGTATACTCCAGACCTCGGTTTGTCACATGCCAGGAAGATGGAATGTTTTGTCTCAGCCTGCGGTGTGCACCCCAGTTGCTGAAGAGATTACCGCTTTTCTGGGCCACACATGTAATTAGATGATCAATCAGAGAAAGTCTAAAGCAAAGGCAGACTTGGGGGAGAGATGTTTGTTTTTACTATGTCACTTTGAATATCAGCCGGGCAGAAGGGGCCCCAAGAGAGGCTGTGCTTCGGAAATAGTAGGACAAGGGCCTCCAGAGAGAGGGCTGGAGTCTTCAGGCAGGGCTGGGGAGTGGTAGAAAAATCTCTGCTTTGTCCAAAAGGCACCAGTGTTTCCTAAAGCCTCCCCAGCCTTGAGGCTCCCATCTTCCTGCGGCCACCAGCCTTAATGGTGAGGAACAGGTGGGAAGATATTAGAGCACTGTTCAGACCAGCCTTTGGAGTCCAGCAATGTCTTTGCAACTTGGTTACCCTGGATACTGTTATAAAACAGGGGATGCAAACTGAAATGTATGCTGGGGCCTGGAAATCGACGTAAACTGAGTGACGCCAGCTGTGTGTAGGGTTATAAAGATTGGCAGGGACTGTGTTAAACTTGAGGACACTGTGCCCCAGCTAGCTGGGGCAGGATGTAGTGACAGGAGGAGGGGTACTCTGCCAAAGCCTTGGTCCTCACCCCTTACAAGCTGGGGCGAGTGCGGGGAATGCAGGGGGCGAGGAGCATGGGGTAGAAATGTAGCTCCTTCCCCCACCTTCCATTATTGGAGTGCAGAAGCAGTCTCTTCCCCAAAGCTGGACCCTCCTCTGGTCGGCGAGGGCCACCGCCTTCTTCAGTTAGTGTGTGCTCTGTGTAAAAAGGGCTGCCTTTATTGACCCCGGCTTGTTGTTGCCTCGTGGGAATGCTAACCCAGTGTTTACAGAATCCTGTGATTCTTTTGATGGGAACCCGTATTCTCATGTGAAATCTCCAAATTTTAAATATTGGCAACAAATTACAGTCTTTCAACAATGCTCTGTAAGCCCAACAAAACATATCTGCAAACTGAATGTGGCAACTTCTGGTATGAAAGGGTTAGCTAACCAGTGCCGAGTCTCTGTTAATGGGCTGGCAGAAACTAAACTAAGTAGTTGGCAACCTTGTGAATAGAAAGGATTTTACCAGCCTGCCATTGCCAGCCTCCACTTTTCCCATACAACAAAATGGATCGATCCCGTGTTCTGGTATGTTCTGGTGTGTTCTGGTTTATTCTGGCCTGCCCAAAGTCATTACTGCTTATGGCGTGTGGCTCATTGGAGGAAGATAGCCAATTCTGTTTCTCAGATACCCAATGGCTTAGATTTCTTGGACAGCGACTTTGTGTGTGTGAGAGCACGTGGCTTGCGGGTAGAAGCCGAGGTGCCTTGGCATCCGTGAGTTATTTTCACAAACTTGGCAGCTCGAACTAATCCCTGAGAAGAGCTTCCCCTCCCTCCTGCCACAGCCATCAGAGCTCTCCGTCAGCCTGTGCCTCGGGGAGCTGTCACAGCCTCATTACTGCTAATTCATCTTCACTTAGTGCATCAAAAAGCTGGCTGATTTATCAAATAGGGTGGGCGCACCGGAAGTTTGATTAGCGGCATTATGTTGTTTGCAATGTCGGGCTCAGAAAATTTAGCTCATCTGTGTCCCGGGAGTCCTAAGATAAGACTGAAATGTTTATGTTCTGCCTCAGATAGTCTCAGGATGGGAAGCCAGTGTGACAACTCGAGCCAGAGGTGTTTCCTTAGTGACACTTTTCCCGACGGGCACTTTTTCCGCATGTCTCTCCTTCCCTCCCTTCCTCTCTCCCCCAACTCCATAGGTGGGTCTCTGGATTAAAGTTACCCAAAGAGGGCCTGGGTGAACAGGGTTTCTGGTCGCATCCATCATCCTCTGTAGCTGAGCAGCTCTCCTGCCTGGGAATCCTCCGTGTCTCATGAAGCATTCCTGGATTCAGATTGTTGGTCTCTGGTATTGTCTCCATCCTTGCCCATGTCAGGCTGCTGAGCAACAAATCCAGAGGTTCAGCCCTTTCCCTAGACTCCTGGGGAAGAACAGGACAGGAAAACCTCCCCAAAAATTGTCTCAAGGAGCAGCATCCCACAAAGCAACCTAACAGGCCCCGTGGCCCTGGGCTGCTCCCTGAACAGATGTTCAAGACACCATCCATGAGCACATGACCTGTGGTCTACCCGGCTTCATCAATATCCAGAGGAAAGCAAGAGAAGAGTGTCAGACTTAGAGAGCAATGCTTATAAAGAAAGGATTATTTCCAGGGGGTGAACAGGCTGCGTGGGGACAGGATACGTAGCAGGTTCCCGGATGCCTGCTGTTGCCCATCTCTGCTGACATACCTCTGGGAGAGATGAGCGTACACAAGAAGTCGGATGAATTCAGGTTAGACTCAGGAGAGATACCCACAGAGCCTCCAGAGTCATTCTCCTTTAGCTGACAGTAGCTTTGAAGATGCAGATGATGATGACGATGACAGTGGCCGTGTCGGTAGCTAATACCTGCCATTTATTGAGCCCTTTGTATGAGCCACAGAGAGGGCCAAGTAGGGTCAAGCAGGGGACCCATCTAGAGACCTTAACTGCAATCCCGGTAATGAAAGCTACCAGCTCTGTGAACTTGAGTGAGTCCTTTCACTTTTCTGGGTCTTAGTTTTTTTAATCTGTGAAATAAAGGGGCTACATCTGATATTTTCTAAGGTTTCTTTGATGAGTAAAATTCAATACTCCACATTTTTCCAGGTTAGCCGTCAAGAGAATAGGAACAACTGAGTGTCTCCTCTGGACCAGAGACTATGCTAAAAGCTTGATGTATCTCGTTTAACCTTCAAAATAGCCCCACGAGGAAGGTGGTCTCACCCTGTTTTAGAGCCACGCAAAGCAGCACTATTGCTGTCAACACCCACCAGCACCACAGACTCATTAACACTTAGCGAGCTGGTATCCTTGTCAGTAGACGCTAAGGATATACATGGGTCTAAGACAACCTCTGCCCATCAAGCCCCACAGACACATCACAGGGTTGGGACAGACACAGAAGCAAGGAAATACCAAAGAACATGCGCAAACAGCCAGTGAACGACACCAGCCTCCGTGCCGCCTTAGTGAGGATGTCAGTAGGGTCAATTTACAGATGACAAAGGAAGGTCTAAATTGAAGTGCTAATAGCACACTAACATTTTTATAGGACTTTAGACTTTGCAGGACACTTTGATATATATCAATTTATGTGATTATTCCACCACTCTCTGAAATTAGGTATGACTGCTCTCATTAAATTATTATTAATTATTAAATTGAGAATTAGGGAAGTGGCTCATCCAAGGGAACTGGATTATCCTTCTCCTTCTGCCTGTCAGATACCCGCAGTTAGATGAAATAATCCAGTGCTGATGGTGGCTGGATACCTCAGAGTCCCCAAGGTCTCATTGGGTACCTGGCCCACCTCTGCCTTCAAGAGTAGAGACATCCCAGAAAAACACATATCGTATATTAACGCATATATGTGGAATCTAGAAAATGGTACAGATGAACCGGTTTGCAAGGCAGAAGTAGAGACACAGATGTAGAGAACAAACGTATGGACACCAAGAAGGGAAAGAGTGGGGTGGGATGAATTGGGAGATTGGGATTAACATATATACACTAATATGTATAAAATAGATAACTAATGAGAAGTGCTGTATAGCACAGGGAACTCCACTTCGCTGTATAGTAGAAACCAACACAACATTGTAAAACAACTATACCCCAATAAAAAAAAAAAAAGAGTAGAGACATCCCATAGCTGTTGTACCCATAGAATTTATAAGGAAGGCTCCAGGCCAAATAGGGCTTTTCCTTGAAGATTTAGAGGGAAGAGTCAAGGTTGCTGCAAATCCTCGTGGCACAGGCTGAGAAGACTTGTAACCAAGGTCACCTGTCAGGTGCGCCCAACATCTCAGGGCTTTTAGCTCAGGGCTGGTTGGTGGGAACCAAATGTTGGCTGTGGCTGGAGTCTCTCCAGAGTGTTTAGAGGATTGGGGGCCACAGAGAAATAGGGGGTCTCTTTCTCTCAGGGTCCCTCATCCCCACCTGGGTCTTTTGCTGGTGGTGCTGGTGGGCATTGACAGCAATAGTGCTGCTTTGCGTGGCTCTAAAACAGGGTGAGACCACCTTCCTCGTGGAGTTAATTTGAAGGTTAAACGAGATACATCAAGACTTTATCATAGTCTTTGGCCCAGAGGAGACACTCAGCTGTTCTTTTGCTGGGACCTGGCAGAGCTCCGCACCGCACCCCTCACCCCCAGCAGTGATAGTAGTTGCTGATTACTGAGCATCTTATTGGCCGCTTCATTTGCATTTTCTAAGTTAATTTCACAACCACTCCAATGAGGAGAGATTTATTGTCTCCATTTTACAGATGAGAAAACTGAGGCCCAGAGCTATTACACCATCAAGACCACACTGCTAGCAAGTATTGGAGACGAGACTGAAACCCAGGTCTATCTTTGTGTCTGATTAAAAAAAAAAACAGGCCATATTGATGGCTCTCCTTCAATTCCCAGGATAGAAGGAAGCCACTCTTCTTTATTTTCTGGTCATCACTGCTTAAAAGCCTCAATGCTGAGGACAGGGATGGGGGGGAGGGTAATGCAGTGCCAGTGGGCACACAGCTTGCCATCAGGACTCTGTGCCCATCGCTGAGACTGCCCTTGTGACCTACTTCCGTCATGTGGGAGAGGAAGGTAGGGGCTCTGCCCGGGACCCCCAGCCTGTTGCTGCAGCAGGGAAACTGCCCCCGCTGCCTTCTGTGGCTGTGCCGTGTGCCCCTCACCTGAGTGAGGTGCCAGCAACCCAGGCGGGGCTAGATGCCCGGACCCCCTGTGCCGCCCCTGTTGGTGGGTCTACACCTGCACCCCATGGAAGGAAAGGAAACCCAGGAAGGAGCAGGAGGAAGGCGGGCTGAACTGGCCCAAAGGGATGAGCCTGGAGACAGCCCGCTCTCTTCCTCTCTACCCAGAATCCTGCGTGTCTGCCCTCCTCTGCCTCGCTTGGTCCAGGCAGCCTAATGCTCTGGAGACTCCAGGAGTGTCGTTTTCTGGAAAACATCCGGTTGCCTAAGGGCTCTCAGGACTCTGAGGAAACTTGGGTGTGGCCTGGACCTCATCTTCCCTCTTTATAAGGCTGTGAGGGGTTCCTAGAGGTCTCCTGTGAATACCGGTCTGAGACCTAACAAACAGCCTGGTGAAGTGAGGCTCTGGGCATGCCCTTGAAGGAACCGTGTTTGCAGTGAGATAAAGACATCGCTCTCCTGCGTGCATCTGGGCCCTGGGCCCGCAGACCTCACTCCCTCCCACTCTAGACCCCTGCTAGACCCAGACTCAACCCCTGGTACAAGGAGAAGAGCCTGGGTCCTGGAGGCAGATACACCTGTGTTCATAAGCCACTGCACTTGGATGAACTTGGGCAAGTTACTCACCCTCTCTGTGCCTGTTTCTTCATCTGTAACATGGAAATAATATCTAATCTTATAGGGCTGCTGTGCAAGTAAAACGAAATGCATGTGCTCAGCGCTTCACACTGTGACCGGCATAGAATAGGAGCTCAGTAGCCGTTACGTTTGTCATTAAAGTGGACATCCACCCGTACCTCCTGTCCCCACCAGCCAAGCCTCAGCCTCTGTGAAAGGGAAGAGACAGCCCATTAGACCAAGGAAGGGTCCCGGGGCTCCAGCTGCTGGACCGGGCACAGGAGTGATGGGGACGGGGGCATGGTCTGTCAGGCAAGAAAGGAAGTCAGCATTTATAACAAGGGAACAGGATCAGACCGGTAACTTGAAGTCTGGCTTACATCCGTGGTTTTTGCTGGGGGGGAAAGGAGAGTGGGTGGTGAGGTTTAAAGAGCAGACTAGGGCTTCCCTGGTGGCACAGCGGTTGAGAATCTGCCTGCCAATGCAGGGGACACAGGTTCCAGCCCTGGTCTGGGAAGATCTCACGTGCCGCGGAGCAACGGGGCCCGTGAGCCACAGCTACTAAGCCTGCACATCTGGAGCTTGTGCTCCTGTAACAAGAGAGGCCGCGATAGTGAGAGGCCCGCGCACCACGATGAAGAGTGGCCCCCGCTTGCCGCAACTAGGGAAAGCCCTCGTGCAGAAATGAAGACCCAACACAGCCAAAAATAAATAAATAAATAATAAAAATAAAGGAATTCCTTTAAAAAAAAAAAAAAGAGCAGACTAGATTTTTAAAAATAGTTTGTTATAGAAAAGTTTAAACATATACACAATTACAAAGAATAGTACAACGAACCCCAGTGTATCCATTACCCAGCTTTAACCACAATCAGCTTACAGCAGATTCTGTTTCATCTGCACCTTTCATCTGCACCATCTCATATTATTGTCAAATAAATCCCAGACATCATTTAATTTCAACTGTAAATACTTCAGTGTATATCTCTAAAAGATAAGGCCTTGAAAATAATTAATTGGAACGCCTTTGCCACACCTAAAAATTGTTATCAGTAATTCCTTAATATCATCAAAACATGTACTCCAAATATTCAGTAGTCTCATGAACGTCAAGGATCGTGAAAAGTTGGTTTCTCTTGAATCAGGATTCAAATAAGGTCCACATGTTGCACCTGGCTGATAGGCTTTTAAGTTTCTGTTATTATAAATGTTCTCTCCCCACCCCCGTTTTTTCTTTTGTTTCCTTGCAATTTATTTTTGGAAGAAACCAGGTCGTTTGCTGTGGCGCATGTTCCACAATCTGGATTTTGCTGATTGCGTTCCTGTGGTGAAGTTCTACCCCCCATTCGTCTTTGAGATACCGACACCAAATAGCTATTTGTGTGGGTGTCACAAAGTTAAAGCTTGCTTGCCACCTCACCCCCTTTCAGAAAGGGCTTTAGCCCTTGTGGAAATGTCCCCAGTGTCCCCAGAGCAAGCCTGCTGGAGCTGAAGGATGGGGGGACGTGGAGAGGGGCTTCCCGAGGATTCCCAGTGGCGTGATGGATGTTGGCTGTTATTTGGACTGGCCCCTCTCTCTGTTTTTAGGAGCAGGGGTGTCTTTTCATAAAGCAGAGCCATTTTCCACCAAGTAGCGAGGACTGTTTTTCGTCCTTCTAGAGCAATAAGGTTCAGGATTTGTCTCCCTCTTGACTTTGAAGAGCATGTTTTCTCAGTTCTTTCCTGAAATTAAAGTAAAGGTCAAGGAGGCTGGTCTGAGCCCCCGCCCTCCCTCCTCTCCGGCTCCTGCTGGAGGGCTGGCAGCTAAGTGGGCCTGCCTCCTCGACTCCTGTGACCCGGCCCAGGCCCCAGGGCAAACCAAGCTCAACTTCCCAATTCTTTTCTTCCTGGGGGGAAAATTGAGGAGGGAGGGAAAGAGAGAGAAAAGAGAATAGACCCCCTGGATTTGTGCCAGCCTGTAGACTCCGCTCTGACTGTAGATTCCCTGAGCAGTTTCTAGACGTTTCCTCTCCTCGGTGTGCCCTTCCTCGGGAGGGGGTCCTGAGCCCCACGCCCTCCACCCTGCTTCGCACCTGCCGTTTGCTGCTCCGCACGTGAGCTGCCCCATGGCTCTGCCCCTTCCCTTGTACGGCGCTGAGCGCCCGGGATTCTTCACCAGGAGGCAGAGCAGGCAGAGAACGGTGCCGCCGTCACCCACCACTTAGCAGTACGGGAGCCGCACTCCCCACCCCTCCCCACCCTGAGTCACTCCCGCTACCAGCTAATTAATTTGTGACACTTTGACAGTTTGTGAGGAGACGTTTTTACGGAGCCATCGAAATCCACAGGGACGGGGCTGTCAGGCAGACACCCCTTCCTGCACGCGCTGCTTGTTCTGCTGCAGACCCAGGGACCCCAGGCCCAGCCCCCGGGAGACCCGGGGCGAGGCCAGGAGGCCCCGAAGTCCTCTCCGAGCACTTCGCATACCTAGGGACACTGGCCACCCAGGGAAGAAGCAGAACCGCAGAGGGGGCGTCCGGGCTGAAGCCTCAGAGGTGAGGAGGCCCGCTCACCCTCCGCTCTGGTCTCCTGCTCCCAGACGAATTCTCACTCAGGGCCCCCTTTCCACAGCTGGGGGAGGAGCCGTGTGAGCCTCTGCCTGGGACACCCCGCCCCCTGCGGCCCCTTCGACGGGCCGAGTCTCAGCTGCGCCCAGTGTGCCCCTGGGAAGGCTTCCCAGCCGCTAGCCCGCACTCAGATGGCCGGCTGAGGCTTCACGCCCACAGGGGGCGCTAGTCTAGACGCTAAGAAACCCTGGGTCCCCAGGCCTTCCTGCAGCCCAGGAGCCATCCCCACCACGCTCTGTGCTTCCTTTTCCTACACAATTCAGGTTATCTCCCACCCACTTCCCCACATACCTACACTCGCCTTCGCACAGGGCGTTCTCTTTTCCTTTCAAGGCCTGTTCACACTGTGTTGTGCTCAGGGATGGCCCACGTGTACGGCTCCCCAGATGAGCCCCAACAAGCTGGGCATCCAAGCCCAGCTACCTCGTGACGGGGACCCAGGGGGCCAGGGAGAGATCTCAGAGGAGGCTCCTGGTACCCCATGAGGAGGACCCAGGGGAGAAACAACAGCCGGGGTAGAAAGAGACCTAGGAGCTGACTCCTTTACGCTGGAGTGAGATAGTGGCTCCTGTGGACGCCTCTCAGACGTTTATGGAGCACCTACCGTTGCCAGGTGCCCTGCCGGGAGGTGAGAAAACCATGATAAGATAAGACAGGTGTGAGCCGCACACTGGTGTAGCTCACACCTTGGCGAGAAGCACAGACACTAAACAAATAGACAAGTAACAACTTAATTACACCTGTGATCACTGCCACCACGGAGCACGTGTGCTGGGAGAGCCTTGAGCAAGGGGACGGCTCTGAGCTGGAGCATCAGGGAGCCTTCCATGGGGCGGGGCTGTCCTGAAGGGTGGGAAGGAGGAGGGGGTCAGCCAGGACGGGCCCTGAGCCCAGGTGGAAGGGCTGGGCCTTGCTGGGAGTCAGGACACTGGAATCCCAGGGGCGGGAGCAGGTGGTCCCTCTGCCGGTCGTGGGTGGATCTGTCGACCGGAAGTGGAATGGGTGAGTGTCCCAGGGTAGCTTCTGTTTGCTGTGAGGTGGGAGGCGATGCCTGGTCCGGTTTAACTCCCCTCGAGACAGTGCCCACCAACCTGGCTTCAGCTGGGTGGAGCCAGACACAGCCAGAGAATGGGAGAGAGATTTACCTGAGCTGTTCCACCCTTTCTAAGGAAACCTGGGCAATTCTTGCCAGAGATAACCTAAGTTCTGCTGCCGAGCTGTCCCTGTGGAACTTCAGGCTGGACCAGGGTGGCTTGCCAGGCCTGGCACCTGGGGGTGGCGTCAGTGTGGCCTCCCTTCCCCCCAGGCCACCACAGGTAGAGGTTTCCCCACTAGCCTAGGTCTCTTACAGCAGTCCAGATCTGTCCCCAGCCCACAGCAGCACTCAGGTTCCGGGGGTGGGTGCGGCAGCCACGGGGAGAGTCTCATTCCTGAGCTCGTGGAGCCTAGGAATTCCTGGGAGCTGGACCTTGCCCGAGCCCCGGAGGCTCCCACGCCAACAGCTGCAGAAAAGCAACCGGTATCTCTTCCAGCTGCTGCTGCCTGAGCCAGACCCACGCCTCACCACCCAGCTACCCTGTGCGGGATGCCGGGAAAGATGCTCAGGGCAAGGAGAAAGATGCCCACCCTAGCCTCACAGCTCAGTCTCCCCTATTCTCCTCCCCAACATTCCTCTCCACTCCTCCTGCTACCCCTCCTCCCACAGATCCTTCCGCACCTCCCCAGGCCCCGGCTGGGCAGCCTTTCCGCGCCTTAGCTTTTCCAGGTAAGACGTGACTGTGCCCGTCCATCCACCACACCAGCCTTCCCAAGGTCTGGGCCCAGAAGGCTCTCGAGGCTGCCTGACCCAGGGCTCTGGGAACCCCCTGCTGAGGCCACCCTCCTGGGTTCAGTAAGTGAGGCCTCATTTGCTGACTCCTCCTTTTTCCTTTGGAGAAAGAAGGAACTTGGGGCTTCTCCCTACTGTTTCCCCTCCCACCCTTCTTTCCCAGAGCGGCCTGAGGAGCTGGGGAAGGGCCCAGACCCAAGTCACAGCCTGGACCTTTGTCTGGAGGCGCAGAGGGTGACCTGAGTCACCAGGGTCGTGGGGAGGAGCGCCTTACCCCTCACTCCCAATTCCCACCCAACTCCAGCAAGCTGCTTTTGAAATGCAAATGCGAAGCGCTTCCCCCTGCCCCCCCTCTTCTTTTTCATTGAAATGCTTCAAGTCTCAGAAAAGAGGGAAAAATGATGTGTTTAAGACAGCAGTGTCTCACCCGCCATCGAGCCCGATAAGGGATTGTTAAATTTTAATTAGACAATTTGATTCCTTTAAATGCCAACCTCTCGGGGGAGGCAGCACCAGGGAAACAGGTTGCTTGAGTTTATACAGCACCAAGCGTTCCTTGCCCCCCTCCTCCCAGCCGGCGCCCCAGAGTTTCGCTGGAAGATGGAGTCAAAACCAGAGAATGGAATCCTCTCCTCTCTCCTCCAGACCACCCAGCTCTCCCCCAGGGTCCCAGTTGCCCTAATAGATTGACCCTTTTCGCCCCACCACACCTGGCTAGGGACCAGGGACCGGCCTCCAAGTCCCTCCTAAGAGAAAATACCAGTTCGGGGTGTCAGCCTCGAACTGTGAGCTCCAAAGGAGTTTCTCTCTTCCAACACACTTGTGAAAAGCTGTTTGTATTTACAGGCTGGGGATTGGCCACCCTCCTCCCAGCTGCAATATCTGCCTCATCCCCCAACCCCTGTGCAGTGGCTGGTCTGAGCACGGTGGGCTGCTGGCCTGGGCCGCCTCGGTGGGCCAGCTCAGCCCCAGGTGGCTGACTGGGCTCACACAGCACTCCTCAACTTGAGAGCTAGCTAGTTTTCAAATTAGAGCACACACAGAAAATACTAACAGTTGGAAAGCAGGTAGGGTAATGGCAGAGGCGCTGGGGGCTGGACACACCTGGGCCCACGTTCCGCTTGCCCCGATAACCCCATACAACTCCATCATCCCAGACAGCTTGTGAGGGAGCTCTGTTGTGTAGGCTCTGAAGAGAGCAGGTGTCACAGCAGGCTAGAGTTGGGCGGGCCATTAGGGAGAACTTGATGGAGGGCTACTGACCACCAGCGTGGATGATTCTGGAAGATCTTTCAGTAGGTCTTTGCCCTTCTGCGTGGAGGCAGGGCAATGAGTCCTGGAGACACACGAGGCCCAGGTGATTTCTGGCACCCACACAGATGGAGTTTCCCTGTGCTTCCGGCTCCCTCCACTTTCCCACGTGCCAGGGCAGCTGAGAAGGAAGAGCCTAGGTGGTCCCAGAGCATGCCTGGATCCTCATCTGGGAACCTCTGCTGGCAGAGCTGGGGTGGGGAGCAGCAGTTGCCCCCCTTTGCTGCCCAGGGAAGGTGAGGATGGTACTCTGGGGGAGAGGAAGCCGCTCCGTGAGTGAGGCCTGCATCCGCAGGGGTCTTTGTCAGCTCAGGCTGCCTTCATCAAACACCCTAGACTGGGTGGCTTGAACAAGAGACATTTATTTTCTCATAGTTCTGGAGGCTGGAAGTCTGAGATCAGGGTGCTGGGACGGTCAGGTTCTGGGGAGCCCTCCCTTCCCGGCCCTCTCATGGCTGCTCCCCACTGTGTGCTCCTATGGCAGCGAGAGAGGTCAAGCTCTCTAGTGTCTCTGCTTATAAGGGCAGTCATCCGATCGTGAGGACCCTACCTTCATGACCTCCTCCTGACCAAAGGGCCCATCTCCAAAGAACATCACACTGAGGGCTAGGACTTCATATGAATCTTGCAGGGACACAGCAGCAGGCTCAGATCATCCATCCCTCTCCGAGGAGATAGGACCCAGTCGCTAACCCCCTAAGAGCTTAGAAATGGCTGTGACTCTGCATGTGTTTGGAGCTCACTAAATGACATTGACTGGGGACTGCAATTTGGAGCTTTTACGCACGAGGCAGGAGCCACCTGGGAGGAAGGTGGAGGTGGCATGTGGAGGTTGGTGAGCAAGTTGATCATATTTTCATAATCCCAAATCAAAATGCTTGTTCTCACAAAAGAAATTTTTTCTATGATATGTGATCTTATTTATCTGAGGTCTTTTAACTGTAAGAATAATTCTCCTTGGGTCATACATTTAGCCAATCTCCTTTTTTAAAAAGATCAAGACATTTGGACCATCCTGGCAAATCCAGGGTGCCAGCTGTTGGGTGGCATTTCCCACCTACAGGAGCCCCAGAGTAGGCACTGATCTCACCTGGCTTCTCCAGACCCGGGACCAGGCCAGATTTACCTGGAGCCCTCCCCTTCCCCGACAGGCACAGGCTCTGACACAGGTGGAGAAGTCTGAGGTGCAGGGCAGGGGCAGGGATCTGAGGGGTCCTTCGGGTGCCCTTGGAGTGAGAAAGACCACAGCCTGACCTCTCCTTTGTGCTTTCTTCTGACTGATGCCCCTTGGAGACCTGGGCAGAAGGAAAGTGGAGGGGCTGGGGCTGGAACAGGGGGAGCCTGGGGGCCAGCAGGTTTTCTCAGGCCTCCTGAGAAAATGCCAGCAGAGAAATGCCAGGAGGTCACTGTCTTTTATCCATTCTAAGATGCATATCCTCTCTAACATTCTGATGTCTCTGAAATCAGAACGCATTTTCACAATCAACCCCATCTTAAAGCAGTATCGGAGTTAGATGGAATTTTTTCTTTCCTAGGGGTACCTAAGACAATGGTGCATCTTACATTTAATTCTGTCTTAAAGCCTAAGAAATATGGCAGTTGGTATTACAGTCTCTGGTTAGAGCAGGTGGCCTGGGAGAGATGGCTCTTCCAGGCCAGCTGCTACCCCATCCCGAGGGTCTCTCAGATTCATCCTGCAACCACGGCCCAGGAATACACTCCGTCTTTTCTTTCCTTCACTCCTTCCCAAGGGCTCGATTGCTGCATCTTGGAATCCTTCTCCCTTTGTCTAGACCTGTAGAAATCTACAGACTTCTCAAGGATAAGCGGTAGGAGGCAACAGCATGTCACAGGAGGAGCCCAGCAGGACCTGTGACCCTGATGGGCTGCGTTTGGACAGCGCCTGTCACTTCATCTCTAGGAGCCTCAGGCTTGTTGTCTAATTGCTTGTTTATTTAGCCTGGTTTGGTTTTTCCATGAGGGTTCGCCTGTGCCGGCAACATATGCATCATCTTACTTAATCCTCACAACAATAGTTGCTCTCCCTATTTTGCAGATGGGAAAACTGAGGCTCAGGAAGGCCAAATAATCTGGCCAACACCCCCGAGCTAGTAAGGCTAGAGTTGGGATTTAACCCAGGTGTTTTGGTCTTCAGCTCCTATGTTATACTAGTGTCTCTTATGCCGGAGTATCCCATCTGTGGAGGTGGGTTTGCTGACACCCGAATCCCGGATCAGCCTGAGAGCTAGCCGGACAGCCCCTGGGGGTGAGAGGTGTCAGCCCCAACTCGGAAGGACTCAAGAGAAGCTGGAGCTCACCCTGGGCTCTGGTTAATAGAGTCTACAGGTATTTAGGCATATTCCATATTTTCTCATTTTTTTCTACAATGTAATTATATTGCATTTGTATCAGCAAAAAGCAACAAGAACAATTGAGAATAAATGCTCAGTTTGACAATTAAATGCATGAGGCCTTTCCAGCCTTGGTGAGACTTGCTTTGCAGAGTAACCAGCACCGCAGAGGAATAAGTGCTAACCACCATCACCACCCCCTCCCCTGCCCCCAACCAGCAATGCTAACATTTGCCATCGAAACTGTACCCATAGTGTAAGTCTCAGTTGAAGTTCTCCCCTCTCCAGGAAGCCTTCCATGAACGCTCTGGCTGTGCCCATGCACACACGCTCTCTGGTGTCTGACTATCCCTGTATCCCCAGTAGATTTCCTGTGTGCTGCCCTCCTCCTCAGTCTGCTTTCTGGGGACCAACATGTAACACCCATGATATTCTTGGGCTGCATCTTTCTTTGGTCACTTGTTGATCTGATGGGTTATGTTAACAGTTACATTTCAAGTGTGGAGGGGTTTTCTTCCCAGTTGGACTCACAGAGCCTTTGATTCAATTCTGCAAACAACTGTTAAACACTTACTGCCTGCAAATCACAGCATTAGGAGTCGGAAGAGAAAAATAAGAGAGTATGCTTTTTTGTTTATTCCACGAATAAGATGAGGCATGAGCAAGACACGGTGTAATCCGTGAAATGTTTACACCCCAGTGAACAAAACAGACACACAAATGGGGAATGTTCCAGGACAGAACCATGAGACAATGCCTTGGGAGCCCCGAGGAAGATGGGAGATGGTCCAGCCAGCAGGACTTGGGATGGATTCCAGGGCAGGAGGATTCTGAGCAAGGCTTGCTTTGAAAGATGGGTAGGGATTGACCAGTAGGGGCAAGGGAAAAGAAGACACTTTTCTGATTTGTAGAGTAGAGATAAGAATTACAAGCCTTCGAGGTTATTTTGAGGATAAATGAGATAGTATATCAAAAAGAAAAAAGGAAAAAACTTGGCAAACTATCATCTCCTTTGCAAGCAGATGAAGCTGTCATCACAGGGCAGGGTCAGGATCCTGCTGCAGAAACGGTAGTCTGGTTGGGCATGGAGAATGGGTGGGGTGGGGGAGACAGGGTGCTGAGGGTCCCCATCAGATGCTCCTGGCCCTACCCAGAGAGGGACTAAAGAGGTGGGAGGAGGGGTAGAGAGGAACAGTCAGGATCCTGGGGGAGGGGAGTGTGTCTCCGAGTCTTCAGACCCCTGACTGTGCATGGCGTGATGCTTTATGCCCAGCAAGCTCAATAGACGCTGATTGAGCAAATGAATGGCGGGATCAGCCCCTGCTGCCTGATCAGTACATACATGCAGGTCTCCCTCTGTGTGCTCCAAATGGGAAAAGGTACCAGCGGGCTTTGCCCAGTGCAGCATCAGTAGGACATAGTGTTTCACTACCGTGGAACTGGAAGACTTGTTGCGTGGTGGCATTCCATGTCACCCCACATGGAATTAGGCATTTTGTTTTCTCTAAGGGGCTCCGGAGTGGTGGTGCTGGGTTGGACATCACCTGTACTCCTCTGCTGAGACCTGGCGGAGCAGATATGTCAGAGGGATGAGGGTGTAGAGGTGGGCAGACCCTTCTCCGGCATCCCCTCTGACCCATTGCGGCTGGCGTGCCCTCCTCCCTGACTTGGACATGGTACCACGTTCAGATCGAATGGCATAAATTGCTGGATTTCAAATCCATTTGGGTAGCAAAGCACCTGGAAGTCGTGGGGCTTTGTGTGGAATGCCTTGAAATACTGATCATTTAGTTCCATTGTGTGAAGTAGGAACACTTTTGTTAGCAGGAAAGCCAGCTATATTATATGTGCATTGTGTTTCAATCACAACCGAAGCACAGGCTGTCACGCTCATCAATGCCCACTGCCTCTGAGCCCCTCTGCTTTCTTTTCTCAGTGAGCAGCATCACCAAGCCTCCAAGAGCACAGCGCAGAAATCTGGAGTTATCCTCGTCTCCTTTCTCTCCCTGCTTGCCCCCTCCCCTCTCCCACGCCACATCTGTCCAATGACCAAATTCCATGAAACTGACTTCCAAGTCAGCTAGTGACTCTGAACACGCCTCTCCATGCTCATTCCCGTGCCTTCATTCAGACGATCACCATCTCACCTGAATTACAGTCACGACCTCACTGCCCGCTGACATCCCCTCTGCACTGCACAGCCGGTGACCTGTGCAAAGCAGCAATCCAATGGAAGTCATTCCTCTGCACCCAGGCTTTCAGGGTCTCCAAGCTTACAAGACCCATTCTGGCCCATGAACAGCCCTCCAGTTTAATTTTCCCCAGCTTCACCACCATGCCCTGCATTTTTAGCCAAACAGAATTATTTGCTGTTTGGGACCATGTTGTGTCCCAGACTCAGTTGCCCGGTTAACTCCTCCTTCTACTTCATCTCTGCTGACGCCTCCTTCAGGAAGTGTTTCCCCCCGGAGATGAGACGCCCATTCCTCTGGGCTCTCAGTGCACAAATACAGAAACTCATGAGTTCTTCCTTGGGTTCCTGCAGCTGGTCCTGCCACCCCACTGCGTGCCACGCTTCCGTTCTCTACGCAGCAGTCAGACCCTTCTCTCTGAAAGGCACATCTGATCATGTGGCTCCTGCTGCCCTTAGGGTCAAGTCTAACCGCCTAGAGTGAATTGCAAGGCCCTCTGTGCTCCAGCTGTCCCGAATCTCCCGCCAGCCCTCCAACATGGCACCTACTGTCCAGCTCTGAAATTTGCTTACCTGCTTCCTATATTTGGACCCTTCCCCTGGCTCCCAACTCTTTACCTGACTACATCCTTCAGGTATTTCTTTTTTTTTTTTTTTTAATTTTATTTATTTATTTATTTATTTATTTATTTATTTATGGCTGTGTTGGGTCTTGGTTTCTGTGCGAGGGCTTTCTCTAGTTGCGGCAAGCGGGGGCCACTCTTCATCACGGTGTGCAGGCCTCTCACTATCGCGGCCTCTCTTGTTGCGGAGCACAGGCTCCAGGCGCGCAGGCTCAGTAATTGTGGCTCACGGGCCCAGTTGCTCCGCGCCATGTGGGATCTTCCCAGACCAGGGCTCGAACCCGTGTCCCCTGCATTGGCAGGCAGATTCTCAACCACTGCGCCACCAGGGAAACCCCAACCTGAGTACATCCTGTAGGTGTCTGTTGAACATCACTTCCTCAGGAAAGCCTTCTTTGAATCCCTAAACTAGGTTGTGTCTCTCTCCCCATTCTGTTTCCGAGCGCCTACCACCCATAGATTTAATTGCTTGGTTCATTGGCTATTGTTTCTTTTAGAACGTGAGCTGGAGAACTATGTATATTTTGTTCCTGACTATATTTCTAGCGTTATATAGAACAATGTTCAATAAACATTTATAGAATTAAGAATGAATGAATGCATATTTCTAGTCTTACCACTAGAAGCTGGAACTCCTCACTAACTTGTGTGGGGCATGGGATGCACTTAATTTTTTGTTGAATAAATGGGTGAATGAATGATCAGCTCTTTTCAAGATCATTTATTTTATTATAGTTAAAAAACTGTACTTTCTCATTTGTTTTACCATCTGTAAGAACTTGCTAGCAGAAGAGTGGCAGCAGGCCCCCATGTTTTAAAAAACTTGGGGGATGCAAACCTTAAATCCTGATGCTGGAGAATTCTCTTTTAACCTCCCGTGGTAGATTTTAGCCCCGGAGCCCTCTGTGGGTGGCCGCATGCTTTGGGAGGCCCTCCTGCTTACTCCCTCTGTCCGTTTCTCCTGGCCAGAGCCTGGCTACCCAGTGGCCCCACTGCTCCCATGGATCCGCTGAACCTGTCCTGGTACGATGACGATCTGGAGAGCCGGAACTGGAGCCGGCCCTTCAACGGGTCCGAAGGGAAAGCCGACAGGCCCGACTACAACTACTACGCCATGCTGCTTACCCTCCTCATCTTCGTCATCGTCTTTGGCAACGTGCTGGTGTGCATGGCCGTGTCCCGCGAGAAGGCGCTGCAGACCACCACCAACTACCTGATCGTCAGCCTCGCTGTGGCCGACCTCCTGGTGGCCACGCTCGTCATGCCCTGGGTGGTCTACCTGGAGGTAGGTCTGGGCCCCTGCCGTGCTCGGGCGCCTTCCCCGGGAGAGTCCAGCCTCCCTCCAAGAGTGCGCCTTCTCGGGTGGGCCTTTCCTCCAATCTGGGCTCAGTCTTACAAAATGGGTAGATCGTCTCCTTATAACAATCCCGACTACCAGTTGTAAGGCGCTTAGTAAGTGCCAGGCCTCGCATCAGTCCTTCACATACAGCATCTCCCCCGCCGAGCCCTCGCGGCATCTTCTAGAGGGTGAGCCAGACGGTCAGAGAAGTTAGGTGACTTCTCCAGCCTCACACAGCGGCTGGAATTCGGGCCCCAGGGTTGGTTCATTAGGTCGTGCTGAGCATGGGAGTCATCGACAAGGATCCCTGAGGATGGCAGTGGCTCGTGCTCCCAGGCCTGAAATCTTCATCCTTCTCTCCCCACTTCAGAATGTGGGCTGCCACTCCCCGCTCTCCCCCCTGCCCTCCCCGCTCCTCTGTGTGTCCTAGCCTGTGTCTGGGACCACCAGGTCAAGGCCGTTGTGAACTGTGCTGTACCCCCTTTCCTTGGGAAGGGCCGCATGGTGACGCATTGCTCGGCCGGGAACAGAGCCCGGCCCTGAGCCCGGAATAGTGAGTAGGCAGCCCCTGCTGTGGGCCAGGCGCTGCCGGGCGTTCCACAGACACATACTCAGCAAATACTCGTGCTGATTCTGAGTCGATATCATTCTTCTCACTTTAAGGAAGAGGAAACAGAGGCTTTGAGAAGTTGCCCGTCTTTACCTGGATCACACAGCAAAGGGGGAAATCACTGAGAAGTCCTGAAGTGGGGACCCACCTCCAGGAGGACACTTTCCAGGGCTGGCAGGCAGATGAGGGAGGGCCTGGGGGATCTGGTGGGCACAGGCTGGATCCTGCCACTTTCTCTGCCCTGGGTTCTGGGATGGAGTCTGGATTCAAGGGAAGCTGACCAGGCATTCAGGAAAAAGCCAATGCCAAGGTCACTAAGATCTCTGAGCTGTTCCCTCCCCGCCCCGGACGAGAGGGGAATTTACCTGTGCCGCAGAGACAAGCCCCTGCCTGGGAGGGAAGGCTTCCACCTTTCAAAGAAAACATGAAACCTTTGTAGGTTTGAGCAGAGGAGACACGTAGGAGAAGAAGCGGAGGTGGGGAGGAGAGGCTGGTCTTACGGTCTCCACATCCCCAGGGGCTCCTGTTGTCACTACCACACCGGCCCACATGGAGCTCTGGGCCATCACTCCCTTGGTTTCCTTTAGCATGGCTCAGACAGGCCGGAACTTTCAAAATGACCGGAATGTTAAGAGACAACCAACAAGAAACAAACGATAGATACAATACAACCTAAAAGCATACAGGCGCCACCGGCCAGCCGTCCAATTATTCCATGACTCCACGTTTGTGGGGACGCCTAGACTCTGTCCATCCCACATCCTGTCTGAGGGCCTCTCCCTTAGGAACTCTTTCTTGATTCTTACACTTGTTCCCCTTCTGCTCCCTTGAAAAGGAGGTTCCCAGGCCGCAGACCATCAGGTAAAAAATGATGGGTGTCCGGTCAAGCAAATAACCTCTCTGTGCCTGGTTTCCTCATCTAGAAATGAAGATAATCACAGTGCTTATGTCATAGCATTGTTTGAGAATCACATGCGTTAATATATGAAAAGTGCTTAGAATGGCAGCAGGCATATAGTAAGCACCATGTAAAAGTAGTCATGACAACAGTGATGAAGATGAAGATGCTGATAGATAGCCACACCTCTGCACATTGAAGGACCCTCCCCATGCCCAGGCAAAGAGGTGCCCTCTTGCAGAGGGAGGCTTGCTCTGCCCAGGACTCTGGGCGTGGGATCTGGGGCTTCCAGACCCACCACCTCTACCCAGAGCCTCTAAGGGAGAGCCACGTCTGTGCTTTAGGGCTCCTAGGAATCTACAGGTTCTCGACACACATATTTTAAACATACCTGTTCACATTATTTTAAAGGTGAAGCTCAGCGTTTCAGGGGAGGGTGAAGAATGGCATCTCAGAGGGCAGTGCTCAAACTCTCCCATCAAACAAGAGCTGGACAGTGGGCCCTGCGACATTGTCTCGGGTACTTATTGTCCCTAGAGAATGTCCCAAGTGGAGTCTCACCCTATCCCAACATCCTGTTAAAGTATCCTCCCAACCATATACTGTACCCTCTCCAGAGACACTCTCGTCCAGAATTTTCCATCCTGTTCCATTTCCAGGGATGTTAAATGCCTCTGATAGCCTGCCGTGTTGGCATCCGGCTAGGTGGGGCTGGATGTGCATCATTTATTCTGCTCAGAATATGGGAAGCACGCTGGTTTTGGAGTGAGAGAACCAGGTTCAATTCCTGACCCTACCGCTTTCCACCTGGAGAAACCGAGAGAAGAGAGCCAGGGCCTGCTTGTCTGCATAGGCCATTTTGGCCTCACAAGCCTTTGAGGGGAGGCTTTGCCGCGTGCATTTTCCAGAAGAGCAGATGCAATTGAGAAAGTGGGCAGACTCAGATCCCCGTTCTTGACTCACTCAGTCAACAGGTATGAGCACATCTGCGTCCTGCCCCGTTCCTAGGGCCGGGCTCTAAGGCCTTGGCAGGGCCATTATAGTGCAGCCCGATGCAGATGACAAGGGAGTAGCCTCCACAGGAGATGTGGGAGCATGACGGGGCGGGGGACACAGGACCAGGCCTGGAGGCGTTGGGGAAGGCTTGCAGGCAGAAGTGATGCTTTCAGAAGAATTATCCAGGAGAGGAGCAAGGCACTTGCACTCCAGGCAGAGAAAAAATTGTGCAAAGCCCCAGAGTGGGGTGTAGGGGCAGGGGCGTAGCTGGCTGGAGGTTTTGAGGAGCGGTGGCCTCCGAGGTTTGCTGTCACATTCCATAGAAATGAGTGTAAAGTGTTTGGAACCGTGCCTGACACATGTGTACAAGTCATTGTTAGGATTTAGCCAAGGCAGCTTGAGGCCCATCCCACAGGTCTCATTCTGTGCAAGGATATTGAGGAATGTTGTCCAAAGGTGCGGAGGAAACAGCCCTGGAGTGGGGCTAGTATACCTGGGGGATGGTGCTCCCTCTGTTACTAAATTACCAGGTGACCTTGGGCAAGTCCTTTTTCTCCCTGACCCCAAGTTAGTCTACCCTTGCAGTTACAATCTCTCCTTTCCCACTTGGTGTTTATCTAGTACTTTTTACATAATCATCTCCTCTTTTGACAAGCTAGATTGTCCCTTCCAAGGCAGCTCAGGAGAGAGCATAGGATGTGCTGCCCAAAGAGCTTGCTTGAAATTCCAGCCCTGCTGCACACTAGCTGGGTGTTCTCCTGAGCTTCATTCCCTCATCCAGGAATGGGTGTAAGCAATCCCCTCTTGTACAAGCTTTAAGAACAATAAATGAGACAAAGTATGTGCCCACAGGAGATGCTCTATAAACAGTGGCTATCAACACACTTTCTTGAGCCTTTGATTCAGAAGCCCCTAGAGCAGCTGCTCCTGGTACCTCGGAGGAAGCCCCGCCTTCTTCTGTCCTCCAGGAGGGCTTTTGGCGGGCAGGGATTGAGAGCTCTCTGAAGACTGTGTCAGGATTGTTCACCACGGTGCCCCAGAGTCTAGGACAGAGCCAGACGCATAGTAAGTTGTCCAATAAGTGTCTGTAGAAAAGAAAGCAGGGAGGACGGACGGAAGCAGGGAGGATGGAGAAGACGGCCCTGATATCTCAGAACTTGATCCCCAGGGGAATGAGAGCAGTTTGGAAATACTAGTCCTAGGAGGGCGCCAAGGTGGAGCACAGACCATGTGGGCCTGGGACCCTCCCAGTAGTGTCTTAAAGGTAGACTCTGTTGATGCCAGGGAAGCCCCTTCTATCCCCTTCCACCTGTGCCCACCTCCCTGGCCCCCGGATATCCAGCTCCTGCCCTACTGGCCAGCGTGGCGACACGAGAGGTTTCCTGTCTTCTGGGAAAAGCTGCAGTTTCCTCCATCACTGTGCTTAAATGCCAGCAATTGGTTTTATGCCTGAGAGCAGCTAAGAGGACAGGGCTGAGAGTGAGCATTATAATTAGCCCTGCTGCCCTGCTGTGCCCCACAGAGTGGGTACTGCTCTGCTCCCGTCACTGGAAGGGGGCTTTCCTGCTCCTCTTTTCTCCAATAGGTAGTAGTACAAGTTGTGTCTCCCTGTCCTGACTCTGTCCTCAGGGATGGGGCCTGCTGCAACCTTCCACGGCTGCCAGGGCCAGCCTGCTGTGTGAGTGTGTGTGCCTGTGTAAATGGGAGGTGTCGGGGTGTGGGTGTGCACGGGGGGGTATGAATGTGTGTGTCTGTCGGGGAGGAAGAGGGGTGCAAAACGCTCTTGCCGTGAGCTGGACTCCTCATTTTACACGGAACCAGGGATGTGTCGTTACACACCTTCCCCGGCCCGTCCTGCTTTTCTGAAAGCTCTAGCCCGGGCTTCCCTTCTCTTACTCTCTAAGTGCAACGAGGAGCAGAAATGTCTTCACTGCTTCATAGTCACCGTCTTCACCATTGTTCTTAACAGACACTTGCCGGGTCCCAACTCTGTGTCATACACCAAGGAGCAGCCCGGCTCCCCTAGAAACCTGGGCCAGGGCAGGGCAGAAGCTGAGCTGAGAGGCCTTAGGCGAGTCACTGCACTTTTCTGAGGTTCAGTTTCCTCACTGGTAACATGAGGATCACAAGGTGTTCACACAAACGTTTTACAGGTGAGGGTTCAAAGCTGAGGCCCTTGAGTAAGTTGGTCATCTTTCTTCTAACAAACTTCTTGGCGCAAAGTGGCCTTATGTGTCTAGGAGGAGAAGGGGCCGGGGCAAGGGCCTCAGACACCCGTGGGTACAGCTCCCCATGGCTGCCCCTCTCCTCCCTCGGCCAGAGCCCCGCGAGAGCCCCACGGAGCCCATGGCCCGATCTGCCCCGGGTCACCGAGCTACAGTGTCTGAGCCAATCTCCTCTACCGTCCGTCCACCCATCATGTTGCTTTGTCCTAGGTGGTGGGCGAGTGGAAATTCAGCAGGATTCACTGTGACATCTTTGTCACTCTGGACGTCATGATGTGCACAGCAAGCATCCTGAACCTGTGTGCCATCAGCATCGACAGGTGAGCCCAGCCAGGATGGCAGAGGTGAGCTAGCCCGTTCGCCTCTTGGGCTGCCCCGCCTCTTCTGCAGGGTCAGGCTCTGTCCATGAAGCTATACGGCTGGCTGTGTGCCTGTGAGCCCACGTGTTTGTGTGTGCATGTGTGCATGTACGCGTGCACGCGTGAGTGTGTGCACGTGTGTGGGAGAGGACAGACCCCTTAAAGGGAGACTGTCTATAGACAGTAATGCTACCAAGAGTACCCAGACAGGGACAGGCATAGAGGAGAAAGCTCCTGACCTGACTGAAGCCCTAGCCCTATCACTTCTTACTTACGTGACCGTGGGCCGATTGTGGATGTTTTCAGAACCCTAGTTTCATTGTCTAGAAACCAAGCGTGATGGTACCTGCCCACATGCGGGTCTAGTATCTGGTTGTGCATTTTGCGCCCAGCACAGGGCACAAGGCCAAGGGGGCCCAGGTTCTGCCCACCTTGCTAAGCTCTATCCCCAGAGCCTTTTACTAATTTGCACACATGGGCCACATGGGCTCCCAGAGGCCCTGGCTCTACGCCCTTTGCCGGATTCTTGGAAGATGAATGGAACTGGTGTCTCAGAAGCGCTGGGTAGGGCAACGTGTGGCATCATAAACAATTACCATTGTTATTATTTTCTGCTGAATGAGACCTAACCGTTGCTCTGAGGGTCCTGGCTACCAATCCATCAACAAACACTTCTACCCGCCATGGGCCCAGCACAGGTGCAGGGGGTACAGTTTCAAAGGTGCAAAGACCCAGGCCATGGCCCCTCGAAAAGCCTAAAATCCAAGCAGGGAGACTGGAGTGGCAGATATGGTCCAGGACTGAATGGTAGCCGGTCAGTCATTAAACACTTGATTGGCAGTCACCAACTGTCCTTGCTGTCTGAGTTGGGGGCAGGAGAGGGTCGATTTAGAGTAAACAGGAGGTGGACCAACTTTCCATCCTCCCAAAGTGGGGTGTCTCTGTTGTGCCAATGTTGTGGAGTGAGTGAATGGTCCCTGGGCCTGCACCCCAGACTCAAGGTTCCCGCCCCATGCCCTCACAGGTACACAGCCGTGGCCATGCCCATGCTCTACAACACGCGCTACAGCTCCAAGCGCCGAGTCACCGTCATGATCTCCATCGTCTGGGTCCTGTCCTTCACCATCTCCTGCCCTCTGCTCTTCGGACTCAACAACACAGGTGAGTCCTGCCTCTGGTTGCCTGGGGCTCAGCTGGCCCCAGCCCTGGCCCTGTGCAGGACCTTGAGGGAGCTGAACCCTGGTGCGGACATGGGTGGTGACCCATCAGGAGCCTGTTCGCCACCTCGGACTGAGGCCAGGCTGAGTCTCCTGGGCCAAGCCCGACTCCGAGTTGTACCTGGTAAGGTCAGAGAGGAACAATGGCCTGGGGCACAAGGGAATTGGGTGAGGAGTGGGGATAATGCTTCAGGAGGATGCCTGGCCATTTTCAACTTTGTTTGAATTGAAGCAGACCAGACAGCCTTGCAAAATGCATGTGTGTGCCTGTCTGTGTGTGTGCACACAGGGTAGGAGGCGGCTGGGCCTCCATCACCCCTGATAATAGTGTTTGTGTAATGAAGCTGAAGCCGCCGGGCCGGCCAAACCCAGGCCAGGCCTGAGCCACCTGGAGCAGGAAAGGTAGAAACAAGTAGGAGGCTAGCTCACTGTGACTGTGTCCTGTGCAAGGCAGTCAGGAGCGCCTCCGACAGAAGAGGCACAGCGACCGTCAGGGAGATAGATGACACCAGTGTGCCTCCAGAGACCGTCACCGGACAGGACACAAGGAAGCCTGGAAAGCATGCGGTTCAAGATCTAGGTGTCATGGGAATTCCAAGAAGCAGGAATAGGGCTAAACGTGCTTGGATTAATCTGGAAAGGCCCTGGGAGAGAGGATAGACATCTGCTAGATCTGGAAGGGAACTTGGAAAGACATTGGAACACAGGTGAGTTCAGCAAAGAGGATCAAGTCATCTTGTCCCTAAAACTAAAAGGTGTCAGACCTCCCGCCAATACACAGGAAAGGCTAAAATAATAGGTTACTCTTCTTCTACCATTTTCTCCCGTCATTTTGTCCCCAAAACCGTGGCGCCACTTGTGTGCTCAAGGATGACAAAACTAATGACGAAGTAACAAGGGGATATTAATGGAAACACTTGGAAACAGTCATCACAGCTTAGCTTTTTGCTCATGGTTGTTTTTAATACTCTGATTTATGCTGCACATTTATTTACATCTAACGTTTCCAGGCCGCCTTAGGCGTCTAGTCATATTCTCGGTAACTGGGAAGGCACTGTGGCCCGGGGGGCCGGCCGACACACCCACCTGGGGCTCTCCTCCCCCCAGACCAGAACGAATGCATCATCGCCAACCCCGCCTTCGTGGTCTACTCCTCCATCGTCTCCTTCTACGTGCCCTTCCTCGTTACCCTGCTGGTCTACATCAAGATCTACATCGTCCTCCGAAGGCGGCGCAAGCGGGTCAACACTAAGCGCAGCAGCCGGGCTTTCAGGGCCAACCTGAAGGCCCCGCTCAAGGTCCCGAGATCCCCTCCGCCCATGCCCCTGCCTAACCGTGACCCGGGGGTGCATGGGGTCCAGGCTGGAGGAGCTCCTCGGAGCTGGGCGTCGGCAGATTTCAAAGGCTGGGACCTCAGTGGGCGACTTGAATCTCCAGGGGGTGGAGGTGGGGAGGGGGCGGAGACCACCTGGGAGGAGATGACTTTGCATGGAGACCAGTGTCTGAACCCAGCAGCTCCTGGAACTCCACGTCTCTGCTGTCCTCCCTTTCTCCTTTCCTCACTCTGGCCCTTCTGCCTCCCTTTCTGTCCCTCTGAGGCCTCCATACCACCTCCTTTATCTCCCATGCTCTGTCCTCTTCTGTTCAAACCTCCTTCTACCTCACCTGCTCTCGCCTACTTCCCTCCTCTGCCTCTCTTTCTTTCCCATACTTGTGTCTTGTGACTTCTTCCCTCCGCTCAGCCCTCCCTGAGAAAGATGGTATGTGGGCACAGAATGAACAAGAGCTTTGGGCTTAGACACATCAGGTTCAAATCCTGGCACCACCACTTTTTTGCTGAGTGACCTTGGGCAAGTTGCTTAACTTCTCTGAGCCTGTTTCCTCATCTGTTAAACGTGAATCAAAATACAGATCTCACAGGGTGGTCTTGAGGATTCGGTGTGAGAGGGACTGAGCATGCCTAGTAGGGTGCCAGATCCTTAGCAGGTGCCACATAAAAGTCAGGGCCCTGTTGTCCCTCATCCTGCCCACCTCTTCCCATCACAGTACCGAACCTCACCCTTGCCTCGATTGCCTCCTCAGGCCCCCACCCTCCTAATGTCTGCCCTTCTCTGAGCTCCTGTGCCCAGTCTGACTACCCTGCATTGGGATTCTGTCGCCAGCCCCCTCCCCATCATGACCCATGTGCTGGCTCACTCCACAGGGCAACTGCACTCACCCTGAGGACATGAAACTCTGCACCGTTATCATGAAGTCTAATGGGAGTTTCCCTGTGAACAGGCGGAGAGTGGTAAGTGTCCCGGTCAGGGACCTGGAGCCTGGTCTCTGCCTCTAGGGAAATGCACCTGCCATGATTCTCAAAGACCTCACCAGCTGGTCAAAGGGATAAGCACCTCCCAGGATCCCCCACTTTGTTTCAGCTGAGGCCAGGCTTACCACACACACTCGTAAGCAGGCATGGAGCAAGACAGCTCAATTCTGCAAGGCACAGAGAGGGACCCGTAGCCCAAGGAAATAGCTGGGAGAAAGGACTTGGCCATGTAACAATAACAATAATAATAATGGCTATGACCATTAACTGAGCACCTACCATCTTCCTAGTATCTCATCAAATCCTCACGGCGACCCTGAGAGGTAAGCGTTCTTGATCTTATGGATCTTCATTTTACAGAAGAGAAAGAGGCGCTCAGAGAGGTTAGGTAACTCACCCAGGCCAAACAGTTAGTGAGAGAGTGAGTAGTCGAGTCCAGACCTAAGTGACTCTCTGAAATCCATGCCCGTGTTCTTTCTACTTGCATATGCCGCCTTACAGACAGGCAGGTTCTGGGGCTGGAGGCTGGGTGCTGGGGGAGGAGGGAGCAGAGCGGGCATGGGGCTCCCGGTGAAGTGCAGCCTGTAAGGAGAGCCCAGAGATGCAGAATCCCAGCAGACCCCAGGGTCTGCTCAGTGAGAGTAGCACTAGGGTCCAAGCAGCAGATGTCCCATCCCCTGGGGTGAGAAGAGGATGGGCCAGGGAATCCACAGAGAGCTGCACGCCAAGTCCAGGTCAGGTGTTTCCAGGAAGCAGGGCCCCTGCTCTTCACTTGAACATTCCCTGTTCACCTGCAAGGGCAGGACTCCAAGCAACTGTTTGAGATAGAGGCCGAGACAGGGACTCAGGATCGGGGCACCTGGGCACACAGTGAGGCTGCGTTTCAGAAGCTCAGGCTGAGACCCTAAGGCCTGGAATAAGGGAACATGAGGAGGGACCTGAGGCCAGGGCCCTCAAGATCAGCCCAGCCCTGAAGATGTGGGGACCCAGGGGTCCACCCTTCGGCCCCTGCATCCGTCTACCAGGAGAAATGGAGCTCACCTGTGAGTGCTGGTACAGGTGCCTCGGGTCAGCCTGACAGCCCCTGTTTCAGCCTGGCAGGAAGAACAGGGCTGCCCTCGTGCAGTTAGAACATGAGGTCCTGGAGGCAGTCACTGAATGCCAATCAGTAACTTATTCCCGGCAGCCAGCTGGCGCCTGGCACTTAGCTGGCACTCAGCGAGTGTTAGCTCATAAAAGAGAAGTGCCTAGGTACAAAGCCCCCATAGAATGGTGGTGGGGTCACTGAGGTTTGCCTGAGGATTGCTCTGCAAAGGGGGCCAGGGGTGACCTGGCAGGCGGGGACTGCCTTGGGCCCTGGGTCCTGCACCCAGACAGTCCCTGCCTCCCAATGATCATCCCCCTTGCCTCTCTGGCAGAGTGACCCTGTGGTGCTTGTAGGAGTCTCCGTAGGGGGATAATGAAGGGCTGGGTGGGGCTGGGTGAGGCCAGGTGAGGCCAGAGGGGCCGGGTGAGGCTGGGTGGCTGATGGCTGAGAACTTGCCTGGCTCTACCCAGAGCTCTCTGCCTCTGTACAGGAGGCTGCCCGCCGAGCCCAGGAACTGGAAATGGAGATGCTCTCCAGCACCAGCCCGCCCGAGAGGACCCGGTACAGCCCCATCGCGCCCAGCCACCACCAGCTGACCCTCCCCAACGCATCCCACCACGGCCTCCACAGCACACCTGACAGCCCTGCCAAACCACAGAAGAACGGACATGCCAAAGACCACCCCAAGATTGCCAAGATCTTTGAGATCCAGTCCATGCCCAATGGCAAAACCCGGACCTCTCTCAAGACCATGAGCCGCAGGAAGCTCTCCCAGCAGAAGGAGAAGAAAGCCACCCAGATGCTCGCCATTGTTCTCGGTGAGTCGGCCCTAGCTGCTGGACCCCGGCTGAGAAATGGACCCATCACTGTAGGTCCCATTACTTACCATTGCTCCCTAATCATGGCTGGTAGGTCCCAGGCCTGGCACTTTTCAGGCACAGGTCAAGCCCATTGACATATCTGACTAGGTAGATTCTATAATTATGCTCATTTTAAAGATGCGGAAACTGAGGTTCAGAGAGCTTTTGTAACTTGATCAAAGAGGATACAGGATTTAAACTCAGGCAGCCCCACTCCAGAATCTGAACTTGACCAGTTTACCGTAATGACCCCCAGAACCTCGTGACCCTGGGTAGGTCATTTCTCTTTCTCATCTCCCCATCCGTAGAGAGGAGGTTACTTTTCAGGGCTGTCGTGGTCATCAAATGATACACGGTGGTGAAAGCATTTTACAAACTACAAAGCCGTACACAGAAGCGTTGTTAATATTGCTATTGTTGAGGAATCAGGAAGTTCACTTGCCTCAACCAAGACCCGGTGGGACCAAAGCTGTGAACAGTCAACGGGGCTGTGAGGGGGGCCCCCGATCTAAATGAGAGTGAGGGAGACAAGGCTTTAGAATAAATTCTCTTAGAAAACCAGATAATAAAGGTCAAGAATCAAGGGCTGGACTGATAGGGGTGATGGGTACAGGATGGAGGGACTGATGTGTCTCTGCCTTCCGGGCAGTACCCAGGGTAGTTGTGACACCCATCCACACCCACCATCCCTTTGGCCTCCCAACAGTCCTATGACACGAGAAGGACAGGTGTCGCTATTCTGGTTTTACAAATGAGAGCTCGCGGTCATAGCAGGTTAGGGGACCAACCCGTGATCACGCGGCTGGGAGAGGCAGAGTGGGCTCCAGCCAGGCCCTCTGCTCCAGTCTGGGGGGTTTCTGCTTTGCGGCCCTGCCCTTCCCAGGCACTGCTCCATCCCCGGGGAATTCCCGTGTGCCCGTGTGGCATTCTGTGCTGACGGTGCCTCCCCACGGAGCGTCCCACCAAACGGGAGGTCCTGAGTTAGGCAGGCAGAGCGGCGGGCAGGAGGTCGGACTCGTGACAGCCTTGTGTCCCCAGGCGGGGATTAGCAAGGGGTGTCCACCAAGGGCTGGGGAAGCTGGGGGAAAGCGTAACAAGAGCCTGGTCACTTGGGGACCTTGAGAGACTGGAGTTCAGATCTTGGCTTTGCCACCAAGAGTGGAGTGGCCTTGCGCACATCACAGAGCTGTTCCCGAGCCTCGGTTTCCCGCCTTCCTCGTGGGGATGCCAAGAGGACTAAGCGGCTGGGCATCCAGCTGTCCCTCTGGCCCCAGCCGCGCGTTCCCCACGGCAGTGAACAAACTCTCCACTCCCAGCTTCCGCGGAAGGTCGTCTCAAAGACGACGAGGTGGTAGAGTAGATATATCCATTTCTACCAGCTGACCTGTGTCAGGGTGTTAAGCGTTCGGATTTGTTGTCAAGCCCTTTATCCTCCCCTATGAGGTGGGTATCGTTATAGACACAGCACAGGCAGGAAAACGAGGCTGAGGGAGGGGAGGTGACTGCAAACTGGGGTCAGAGGCAGGTCCAGCATCCAAGACCGCGGCTCCCCCTGCGCTGCTCTTGCAGCCTTGGTGCCTGGGCGGGGCCTGAAGCATGCGATCCAGGTCCTCCCCCTCTGCCCCACCCGGCACAGCCTCCCCACCCAGCCCCTCCCCGGCCCCCAGGCACCCCTGACTGCCCCCCTCTCCCCCAGGCGTGTTCATCATCTGCTGGCTGCCCTTCTTCATCACCCATATCCTGAACATACACTGTGATTGCAACATCCCGCCCGTCCTGTACAGCGCCTTCACGTGGCTGGGCTATGTCAACAGCGCCGTGAACCCCATCATCTACACCACCTTCAACATTGAGTTCCGCAAGGCCTTCCTGAAGATCCTACACTGCTGACCCTGCTGCCCACCTGCACAGCAGCCTGCTTCCCAACTCCCCGCCCAGCGGCCCTGCCTCGGGCCCTGGGAGCCGTGGGCCGGGTGGCGCAGGGCAGACTCGGCCTTCTCCTCGCCCGCAGGCCCCGCAGTGTTAGCTTGGCTCCACGGCCCTCACTGACCGCACACCCTCGCTCTGCCAGGGCAGTGCTAGAGAGCCAGGCACGGTGCCAGCCCTCGGGCCGGACCCCTGGCTCAGAGGCAGCTCACGGAGCCCCCTCCCACTTCCAGACCCCCTCTCCTCGGCACCAAAGACACAGCCGCCTTCTCTGACCTTTCTCTGGGGCTCTGGGGTTGCTGGGCCAGTGTCAAAGCTCGGAGGCCATGCTGGCCTGGTCTTCACAGGCCTGTGCTGGAGCGGGCAGTGGGGAGCGATGGACAGTTCACACCCCCCAAGGCCTACACCAGGGAAGCCAGAGCTCTTGCCAAGGCCCCAGGCAACTTCAGGCCAGGGAGACCCATGTACATACCAGGTCTGGATGGACCCCAGAGAAGCCCAAGCCAAAACTTCACCCCTTCTCCCACCCAAGCCTGGCAGGAGCTGCTACTTCCACCCACAGCAGTGGGTCCCGACCTCACCCAGCTCCCCGTGAGGTTTCCATACTCCAAGAGCCCAGGAGGGTCTGTGGGGAGAGGACCACCCCTACCCCAAGCCCACTCTGCTGCCCCCCTGACGGACGTGGGTGCCTCTCTGTAGCAAATGTTGGGCCAACCTGGGAGAGCTGGCAGGGAAGGCCGGCACATGACACGCCTGGGGCTTGGGTTGGGGGTGTCTGAGGTCCTTTGGGAGACTGCCCCTGACGCCCTCTGCCGCAAACCACATCCTTTTCTCTTCCTTTCGCCTCTCCACTCTCCAGTCCTCTTGGCCCCTTTTCTTTCCACTGCCTCCGCCTTAGAGGAGCCCATGGCTAAGCGGCTGCTGACTACCGTTCGGCCTGCCCTGGCCCTGCCAGAGGGAGGAGGGGAAGCTGCACCTTGGGGGAGCCCCCAGGCCCCAAACTCTGTAACATCACTACACATGCTCCAAACTAATAAAACTTTGACAAGAGTCACATCCAGGGCCCCTCAAGCGGAGGGTGCAGTGTCACCTCCAATCTCTGCATCCGGTGTGGCCAAAGTTCCGTGTCTGTGCTGGGGGTCAGAGTTGGAGAGGCCTTCTGCAGACCCTCCAGAGAAGGTGGCCCTGGCCACCATCAGAGGGTACAGGACTTTGGGGGAAAGGAGGAGAGGAGCTGCCCCAGGAGGGCCAAGGAGAAGACGTGTGTGCCTGTGTGTTTCTCCCCTCATCCAGTCCTCTCCTCCCGAGCGGACCTGAGCGCTCTCAGAGCTGCTGTTGGGTGGTCCTGACCTTCAACCACCAGCCAAGATGGAAGGGGAGAACGTTTCCAGTAGGAATCCCGCGGCGTCCCCAATGGTCCCCTAATTGCCAGAGCAGCAGGGTCCTACCAGAGGCAAGCCAGGCTATCCCCACTTCCCTTCTCCTCCTCTCCAGGTCCTGGCACCTCTGCAGGCCCAGTCCATCGCCCTGCTCGCCCACCAGGGCAGAGAAGGCTCTGTGGGAAAGGTGGCCTTCGAGGTGCGGCTGTGCCCACGTCTGTGTCTGCCCCTTCCCCTGTCTCGCATCAGGACCCCCTTCCTCTAGGGCAGGCGGGGAGGCCCTGCGTGATGTGGCCTGGTGTCCTCCTGCCTCTTGGCCTCCAGACCAGTCACAGCTCCAAGCCTTCTGGGGCCACGACTTGGCACTGACCCAACAACAGAAATTTGGCTTTTTAAAAATGAAATGTAAATCAACCCCGTGAAGGAGGAATATTCTTACCACCTTGAGAATAACAGCGGTGATAACAAACAAGGTGCTGGCACCCACGGGCTCAGGCTCCGGGGAGCTGTCAGGGCATAATTTGCATGCTAAATATAATATTTTTAGCACCAAAGTTTGGAGCACTTAACTTGCCCTGAACACTTAATTATGGACTTTGATCTTCTCCCTGAACCTGAATGTAGCACGAAGCCCTGGGAGAGGCTCCTGTCCCCAGAATACCCGATTCCAGAAGGTGGGCAAAACAGGCTCCTAGTCTAGCTGGAGCGAGGGTCAATAACCCAGTGACCCCCTCCTGCAGAAGGCATCAGACCCCCAAGGGGGCTAGAGCCCCCCCAGAGACCTCTCAGCTCTGTTACCCACCCCATAGCCATGGCGCACGTGTGCACGCATGCACACACACACACACACACACTCAGTCTATGAATGAGCTTGACCTGGATGGGAGCTTAAAAGCTCATCTTATCATTAGAAATCTCAGGAGGTCACATAGGTTTATTAGCTGTGGGAGTTGTAAGAGATGACGAAAGGATGGAGAGAGAAGAAGAGAAGAAGGGAGGGAGGGAGGAAGGAAGGAAGGAAGGAAGGAAGGAAGGAGGGAGGGAGGGAGGGAAGGAGGGAGGGAAGGCAGCCTGAAAGCAGTTTGGAAAGAGTACTGACAGGGAGAAGAGGGGAAGAGGGCAGGCAGGGGCGGGAGGCGGGGCAGGGAAAGTTGCCCACAGCTGTCATGACGCTTCAAGTCTTTCTTCCAGACAGCAGATTGACAGCTGGAGTGGGCAGGGGGAGGGCTGGGCTCCCCCCTCGCCCCCCTCGGTGCTTCAGGGGCAAAGAGATGGTGTGCGACCCAGGAACGCCAAGGTGGAAGGGGGCGGCCCAGGCTCTGGCTCTCTCGCAAGAGGCCCTGACAGCGGCCCCTTTGCCCTGACACTGAGGGCAGTAGCAAGCCAGAGGCTGGGCAGGCTGCAGCTCTGATTTTTCTCTCCTCACTGCCTTTCCCTGTGCTTCTGCCTCTGTGCTTGTCTTTGTCTGTAGAATGCCTTTTAATCAAAGGATCACTGATCTGCCTTTACAGAAGGGGGAGTCTGCACCGCCCAGCCCCCTCTCTCAGAGCACAGCAAGGAATCACCACTTAAGGCGTGAGCCTTCCTGGTCGGGCACAGTGGCGCACTTTACATCATCCTCTCAGATGTCCGTTTGTGACTGCAAGTCTTCAAACTTCAGGCCCTTGTTCGTCCCCTGGTGGGTTCTGGAGAAGTCCCAGGGGGCAATGGGCTGGGGAGGTGTCCTGGGAATTGAGAAGGCAGTAGTGCAGGATAAACTGCATCACCTTATCCATCCATCCAGCCGCCCGGCATTGTCTGACTCGGTGAATATTTATTGAGCAACTGTTTACTGTGCTCCAGACCCTGAGCGAGGTGCTGGGAATGAACAGTGGAAAAGGGAGTCAACGTCCCTGCCTTTGCAGGTTCACAATCCAGTGGACACCGGGCGTTACCCACAATCACACGATAGTGGTAAAAGCTCCTGGCAAAGCCCTGGCTGGGCGTGGCGACCACTGCTACAGCACACGCTGCCCCGCCCCAGGGCGCTCTTCACCTAGATGATGAGGCTGAGTGGGAGACAGCAGCCCCGGCGTGCCTTGGCCCGGAACAAGTAGGTAGGGACCTGGTGAGGGCAAGAAGTGTGATGGTGGAGGACTTCCTCAATGGCAGGGCAGGAGGCCCCCCAAAGAAGCAACCGCATAGCCTGCTCCCTGGTGGGCTCAGAACAAGGCAGTCAGTTGCCTGCACACAGGGACTGGCACACCTTGGGGGCCTTTCTAGTGTGCCCACCTATCTGGGCATCCCTTCCCACACCACCCCTGTCCCGGGGATGCGTGCCAGGCCCTGTGCCCCACTGCCTCTCTGCCCTCCCTGGCCCCAGGACCCAGGCTGTGTCCGTAGCCTTAGCAACCATCTATGCAGCGGCCATGGTGGGCCTCGCCCCAAGTGCTGTCCTGTCCTCATAACCCCCGGGGGAGGAGAAGCCTTTCATACAGGGAGGGTGGTTGCCCAGGTGTCAAGGCTGGTCTTTGAGCCCAGGTCTTTCAACTCTACATCTTTTATTATTCATCCTGCCCTTTCCCTGACCAGTCCCGGGTGAAGTTGCGAGAGGCTACTGTAGTCAAAAAAAAATTTTTTTAAAGGAGAGAGAAAAAGAAAAACCATTTGGGACCAGACTTTTAGGATGCGGCCCTTGGGGTGACTATGATGGCCATTTGGGCTGCAAGAGTAAACGAGTAGGTGCTGGGGTGGGAGGGGCGCAGGTTAGGCGGAGCAGCTTTTAGTGGGGTTTCAGTAGTGGGAGGCCAGACTCTGGGCATCCAAGCGCCCGAAGTTCCTCTCCCGCCAACCAGGTGCCCCTGGCTCTGCTTCTGGGGGATCCAGGGAAGCAGGAAGCTGGCAGGAAGAGAGTAGACCATCTGTGCAGAGGGAGATCCACTCTTGACTCTGTGGGGTTATTGCGGGCAGGGAGAAGGAGGCACCTGGTAGGAACAGCTTCCCGTTCCCTCTCCCATCCCACCTTTGCTACTTGGCAAATAAAGCAGGGTGAGAGCTGCTGAGCAGAACCCCTGGCCTGGAGGGCATCTGGAAAGGCCTTTTACGTGGTTGGAGCCGTGCGGCACAGAGTCCACAGGAAATGCTGTGTGACCACCACACTTGCCTGCACTTTCTCCAGTCTTCACCCCGGCTCTGTCCTGAGACCTGGAGATGTGTGTGTGAGGCTAGAGAGAGGGAGGCAGCCTCCCCGGAACCTCAGGGGCAGTGGGAGTCAGACGTTGCAGATGAAGCAGGGCAGGGGACGGAGGTGGTACCACCTGGGACATGGGAGAGGCAGGGGATTTTGTAGGAACAAAGCTACGGCATGCACAACTTCTGGGTTTTCCTGCGCAGGCCCACCTCCAAACACTGTCCTGTTGGCCCCATGAGAGTAGTCCGTGGAGGCCAGGCTTTGTGCTGCATCCGGGGCAGGGAAAAGATGGAGTGGGCAAGAGAGGGAGGAAACTGCCTGGAGGAGACATGTTCTGCGGTCTAGTCCTCCCCACAGCAGGTGCTGCTCTGGGCTCCAGAGTCCGGAAGCCCGCAGCAGGGACCTGACCCGGCCCTTCTCAGCCTCATGTACAGACCTCTGCTGCCCACCCCACACCCTACCCACTGTGCAGTTGCTGTCTTCATCCACGTGTCTTCTCTGTGCAGGCTGAGCCCTCATGCTGCCTCTGCCCATCGGAACATCAGCCCTGGATCCTACCCTCTGCTGGTAGATGCAGACATGGCCACCTTGCTTGGCTGACACTGAACCCCCTGTCTGGCTCCTCTCAGCTGTGTGTCAGTCGGCAGGACCCACGGGTGGGACTTGCCCTGCCCTGCAGCTGACCTGACACTACTTTAGGTGTGTCCCACGAGGTCTCAGAGCCACGGTCCACACCAAGGCACTGAAGAAGAGCCGGCCCTTCCTCCCCTGGATAGGCTGGCAAAGAAAAACAGGCAGCCGCTTCCAAGAGCATCTTCGCCAAAAGGCTGCAGAAGGCTAGGTTTGTCTGTGCCCCCTTCCAAGAGAAAAATCCCTCTGACTTGGGAGAAACTGCAAGAAAATACTGTGTGGAGTGCTTACTAACAGCTTTGCCCTTTGACCACCGGGCATCCGGGTCGATCATTACCGCAAGCCCATGATATAAGCATTATCTCCGTTAGATGACGCAGCCAAGTCTAAGGACATTTCAGCAGCCGAGGGTCACAGGCTAGTGGCTGGCCCAGCTTCAGAGCCTTTCCACTACCCAGCCCCCAACAGCTTCCCTCCTCGTCTCAGCCCAGACTGGCAGCTACCTCTCTCCCTTAAGTTACAGGAACAGCCCTGCTGCCTATATCCTCCTATCCAGCAGGTACGGACGGAGTGCAGAGGGAGGACCAGGTGTAACGCGGAAATAAGCCGATGCAGCGATGCGCTCACATCCAGGCAGGAACCTCACCGCAGGGGGTATTGGGACAGAGTGACCATCTCCAGCTGGGCAATCAGAGAAGGCTTCACACGCAGGGACAGGCAAGCTGGGTCTTGAGGAATAGGCAGGACCCTGACCCAGGAGCACAGTGGCGGGCGGGGGGCGGGTGGAGGGGGCCTGTGCTTGTGAGCAGAGTGGCAGGACCAGCTGTAGGACCAGGGGAACCCTTGGTGACTGCAGCGTGAGGTTACACAGGTGCCGGGACTCGGGGGCAGACGCCACTGGTTCCCAGAGCCGGCCCGCCTTCTGAGACATCACAGAAGCCTCTTTGGACTTCCGTGCTGCACTTTAACTCCTGTTGATACAGCTTGCCAACCTCCCTGATCCTTCTGGTCTCCTGGCCTCACAACCAGGAGAAGCCCCCTGAGGGACGGCTCCTCCCAGCACAGAAGGCCTCCCAGGCAGAACAGACAGGGCCGCCTGCATCTCTGGGGACAGCCAGATAGGTGGTGCCTCTCCCAGGGCCCTCCTTGGGGAGGGATGGATTGGCTCAAGCAGCAGCGCTGAGAATGGGGAAGGAGGCTCCTGTCTAGATGGAGGGCAGTGAGGGGGTGGACAGGATAATGGTGAGAAAGGACAGAACCAGAACAATGGAGGAGAAGCAAAGTAACGGGAGTCCCAGTGCCAGCCGGGGATGTGCGTGATCTAATTTCATCCCCTCAACAATACGCGTTACAGAGAGAGAGGCGGAGCTCAGAGTCTAGGTAAAGACCTCGCCCCAGCTCTGCCTACAGACTACAAGGCCCTTCACAGGCAGGACCCCTTTCTCCACCACCCGTTTCCTTACCCTACACACGGCTGAGGGGTCTTTGGAATACGCGGTTCATTCCGATGGCACCCTCCCTCTGCTCCGAGCTCACCATTGACCCTCATGTTGAGTCCAAGCCCTGGAATCATGAATGGCGTCATGGTCTCCCCGTGAAGTACCCACCCTCCCCCGTCCCTGCTCTTCCACTGTGCTGTCTGCACCCACAGACAGCTTGATTGCTCTTTCACATTCCCCAGTCTCCCGTGCCCCGGCCTCTCCCACCTAGCCCGGGCCTTTGCCCCTTGTCTGCTATACCCTTGTCCTCCTCTATCATTGCAGCTTCCGGAAAGCCCTTCCTGATGAACCCCACTCAGCTTGGTGACTGATTGGATGGGGGGAGAGGGAGAGGAAGAGTGTAGACCGGGCTGTCTGTTCACCAGCCACCTGTAGCTGCTTAAATTTAACTTGTCGAAATTAAAAATTGGGTCCCTCAGTTGCATCGGCCACATTTGAAGTGCTCAGCAGCGCATGGAGTTAGTGGCAGATGTGGAAGGTTTCCATCCTGCCAGAAAGTTCTGTTGGACAGTGCTAGTCTAGAGAGACTCCTAGGTTAGGCGTCCCCTCAGCTAAGAAGTATGAGGAGCAGGCTTGGGAGGGGAAGGGAGGCTCAGTTTGGGACACTGAGTTTAAGGGTCTATAGGATCTTCATGTGGAAACATCCAGTAGGAAATTAAGGGTTCCTATCCTCGTCTACCCCAATCTCCCCTAAACAGGTTTGAAATTCAACCGAGATCCTCTCCTTGGGAATTGCAAAGGCTTTACTAAAATCCGATTCTAAACGTCCCTAGGAAACCTCTAGAAGGCAGCTCTGTTGAAATGGGACTCAGGGTAGATGCTGTGTGTGTCTGTAGGGTCTGTGTCTGGCTAGGGGTGGCTTGGGAAGGGAGAAGAAGGTGATGAAAAGCAATGATAGGGCTGTGTTGGCTGGAGCTGGCCTGAAATTGCGACCTCAGTTATCTCTTGGAGGAAGGGAGTAGAGAAAGCAGGGGTCTGAGGGTCTCTGCTTAGACCCTGGGATCATCAGAGTTGAAATGAATCCTAGGGATGGTCCCATGTGCATCTCCATGGGACCTCTGCCATTTATAGGACCATAGGTGCAAGGGAAAAAAAAATCATTTACCTTTTCTAACTGCATTCTTCAAAGTCTTTCCTCAAACTCCTCCCAACAGGATAAGCCAGACACCACTGTCCTTCCGTGGTTCACTCCTGACCATTCACACGAATTGTTCTGAGCTCGTTTGGCTTTGAACATGCAGCCCCACGCCCCTTCTCTGGCTCGTGCAGAATCCTCGCCTTGGAGCTAGACTCAGACCTCAGGGTGTTAGGAGAAGTAGACAGCACTGTGCCCCCTCCCTTTCCTCTTCCTGCTCCAGCGCGTTCTAGGAAAGACAGAACTCCCAGGGGCATTTTTCACTACAGGTTTTGCCCAAGGCTTAGTCTCAGGGAGAACGAGGAGAATGGGCCAGGCAGCTAGCAGGGAGCAAGAAGATGAAACAGTCCGCTGAGTGAGCCTTGCCCCGGTCCTCCGGAGTCTCCACTCATCCAACCAGGAGAGGAAAAGACCACCACCCAGGCTGCTGGCTGGTGACTGTCTTCATGGTGATGCCAAGAAGGGCCCAGAGAGAAACCACGGGACGCCCCCTGGTGGTGGTCCTCAGCCCTGGCTGCTCTCCAGCTAATACCAGGATCCTACCCTGGAGATTCTGGTTTAACTGGTCAAGGGTAGGGCCAGGTACTTTAAAAACCCTTCCATTCCTCCCCACCCTGCCACACCTCACCCAGGAGATGCTAATGTGCCGGCTTGATTTATAGCCTTTGTTCTAGGGCACAACCCCATTCAAAGCTGCTCTCAGGACTCTCTGTGGTGGCTGTAGTCCGCGGCTTGGTGGGGTGAAGTGTCCTTGAGGCCACTGGGCTTCTCACCACAGCCCAGAGACCACAGGATGGGAGACCTGCGCCACCAGCTCTGCTAGAACGGACTCTTGCACTCAGCACGTCCGTGGGGCGACAGGTGTCTTCTGCTCCGCCTCTCTTACCCCACGCCCACGTGAGGCTGGTGACTGATGGCCCCGCGCTCAGCCCATGAGGGTGACACTGAAAGGCAAGCCTGCAGGTTGGCTGGGGTTGGAGCTGGCCAGTGGCTGGGGCAGAAGACTCCTCTTCTCTGACAACTACACAACATCCTTGAGTTGGAGGGGCTGCTCCGGCAGTGTGAAGAGGGACAGAGGAGCAGGAGAGGACCCCTAGGGCACCCGTCCTGCTCCCACCCGCAGTCCCGCCCCGTCCCCTCCCAACGGTGGGCCAGCCCCGGCAGAGCCAGAGAGGAAGGAGAAGCTGCTGGCCGCTGAGCCCGGGACTGGTCACACAAGGCTAGTCTGAGCAATCCCAGGCCTGCCCCGACCTGCCCTGCACCTCGCAGACCAGGCCAGGCCAGCTGATGGGGGCAGGACAGAGCTCCCTGAGCCGCTGCCAAGGAGGAAGTCCCTGCCCGGCAAGCTCCACACCAAGCCCAGATACCTCCCCTCCAGGTGACATCACCACCGTCCACCTCCCCACGTCTGCCCCCGCCTCCTCCCCAGCGGGAACTCACACACGATCACATACACACCACACCGCACACGTGCACACGCGTACGCCAGACTAACACCACCAGCCCCCATAGCCAGCCTGGCGCCGCGGGCCAGTCCACCTCTAAGGCGGGGACTCAGAGCCACAGCTTTATTGCAGTCAGATTTGAAACCGGCCATATAACTGGACACAGCAAAGGGTGAAGGGTGAGGCAGGGGGACCAGGGACCAAGCGTCCCATGTAAGGTCACTCGTGGGCGGTTGGAGCAGACCCTTCCTTCCCCGCAAGAGACTGTATGGCAGATCTGGGCCCTGGGACCAGAGCCGCCAGGAAGGTGGTCAGTGCAGCAATGGGCTCTTGGCCGGGGCTTTCAACTGGAAGTGGGAAACTCCTCCGAACTTTCAGCTCCTGCCCTTGCACAAAGCACGTGTGTCTGGCTGTCCTGACCGCGCCTGGAGAAAGGGGCCCAGTGACACAGACGTGAGCTGGGAGCGAACACTTCCCTCTCCTCTGTGCCTCCCTCCTTCTTCAGAGAGAGTTCTAGGATGCAAGGGCCCCTGTGGACTCAGAGGCAAGTGGTTAAAGGTGGCAGGAACCTTGGGAATAAAGAGGGAACTCACTTTGGGGGCTTGAGTCCAGGTACAGGAGGAGGAGGCTGAGAGTTGGCTAGAGACACACATGCAGGAAGGGCTGAAAGGGCGTCTCTGAGCCAGGGGCCCCTTCCCCAGCTACAACCTCCGTGTTCCTCTCCCCATCGCTCCACCACCCAGGGGACCAGGTTCCCGTCTCCTCTCAAGGTCTAAGGGGCAGCTGGCAAGGACAGGGAAGGGGCCCTGCCAGAAGCCCAGCTTCACTTCCACCAACCTCTGTTCCTTACAGGTAAGGAGACCACAGGTTGTCTAAACTTCCGTCTGGGCTCCAGGCTCAGCCCCAGCCAGAATGGCCAGTGAGGGCTCCTTGCCCTCTAGGAAGGTGACAATGCCCTGCTTTTAGCTCCAGAGGGCCAGCTGCAGGGGTGTGCAGCCTACCCCGTCCTGGGTGTCCAGCTGGGCACCGGCCTTGACCAGCACTCTGAGGATGGCCATGTTGCCCTTGAGGGCGGCCAGGTGGGCAGGCGTCCAGCCCACCTTGTTGCGGGCATGGACGTCTGCACGGTGCTCCAGGAGGTTGATGGCGCTCAGGAAGGCCCCCCTCTGGACTGCCAGGTGGAGGGGCGTCCAGCCTGACTGCTCGGGAGCATTGGGGTCAGCCCCACACTGCAGCAGTGCGGACACCACCACCTCCGCCCCGTGATGGGCAGCCAGGTGCAGGGGGGTCCAGTTCATGCCTCCGGGAGCCCCCACATCTGCGTGGCTCTCAGCCAGCAGGTGGATGATCTCCAGGTGGCCCTTGTAGGCTGCTAGATGCAGGGGCGTCCAGCCCTGGTGGGTCGGCAGCTCGAGGCTGGCGCCGTACCTGAGCAGCATCTTGCCGATAAGGTGCTTGCCCCTGGTAGTGGCGATGTGCAGTGGGCTATAGCCTCTCTGGTCAAGGGCATCAGCGGCCGCCCCACTCTTTAACAGGTGTTGGATGGCCCTCACTTTGCCTCGCTCCACCACCAGGTGCAGTGGTGTCCTCAGGTTTCTCTGCCGAGCATCCAGCTTGGCCCCCTGGCCTGTCAGCAGCTTGACCAGGCTGACATGGCCAAAGTAGGCGGCCACGTGGAGAGGGGTCTTGCCCTCAGCCTCCTGCAGGTTGGGGTCAGCTTGACGGGAGACCAGAAGCCGTGCCACATTCTCAAAGTTGTTCTGCACAGCCAGGTGGAGCGGGGTCCACCCCTCGTGCTCCTGGGCATCCACCCGGGCACCGTGGTCCAGGAGGAGGCGGGCAGTGCGGTCATCCCCATTCTGGGCTGCGAAGTGCAGCGGGGCCCAGCCGTCCTCGTCCGCCAGGTTGGCGTTGGCACCGTGCTTCAGGAGCAGGGCACAGAGGTCAGGGTGCTGGTCCTGGGTGGCGACGAGGAGGGGAGTGTAGCCGCAGGCCGTCTGGCAGTCCACGTGGACCTCCTGGGCCAGCAGAAGCCTCACCCGCTCCAGGCAGCCCTGAGCCACCAGGAAGTGGAGGGGGGTGACCTTGTTCTCACGGATGCGCAGCTGCTCATCGCTCAGGACCAGGCTCTCGCTGTCTAAGAGAGGCAGGACCCGCTTCAAGTAGTCTCCTGAGTCTGCTGGGAGGAAGGTGAGATTGAGAAGAGGACCTCTGACCTGTCCAGAGGTCACCTCAGCCATCCCCCTGCCTCCTGGAAGTACCAGCCAGGAACAAAGACCTAGGAGTGAGGACAACGTCTTTCCCGGTATCCCGGATCTCTATGCAGGCTCCACTGTCCTAGAGAACTGACTCTGGCAGTTCTTCCCGTAAGGATGAGGCAGAAAGAGGCCGGGGTGCAAATCCTGACTCTACCTCTTCGCATCACGTGCTCTCTGCCTCTTTGAGTTTCCAGCTCCTGATCCGTAAGGGGACACGAACAATGCCCAACCTCATGCTACCACTGGGAGGACAAATCATATCATGTAGGTAAGAACTTCCCCAGCAGTGCTTGGCACAAAGTAAATAAATGCAAATTGGAGATAAATTTGCAGCTGAGCTCTGAGATCTGAACTCCTCCTGAGCCATTAAGGACCCACTTCCTCCTGCTCTACCCAGTGGTGTATTAGAATTAAAAGCAACAATTTCCAAAACAAAAAAAACAAACAAATGAAAATCACTGCTCAGGCCAAACCCCCAGAGATTCTGACTGAATTATTCTAGGGTGGCTCAGGCATCGTATACTTTTTCATTCCCCAAGTAATTCTAATATGCAACCGGAGTTGAAAACTGACGCTCCTCCTTCCCGGCCAGGAAGGGAGGAGTCCGGCCTCAAAAGGACACAGACTTGAAGGGGAAGCAGAGCCAGGCCCCCGGGGGCATGTGCATTTCTGGAGCATAGGGCCGGGTGCCAGGAAAGGGAACACGGACTCCTGATTTGTGACAGGCCTGGGGAGGAGGGTGGGCCGGGGAGGATGGGGAAAGGATATGGTCTGAGTCCACTTTCTCCTCCGCTGTGGGTTCTCTGCTTCCAGCTGCGCACTCTGGACTCACCGCTGTCTGTTAGCTCCTGGCTGATCTCCTCACTGACCTGGGGAGGGGGAACCAGAAGACACGGAACGGATCAGATGATCAGGGCAGTTCTGGCCTATGCCGGCCTCCACTCCTCCCTTCACCTGTCAGGACTCACATTTCACCCTGTGCTAGGAGACCCCCTCCTCTCTCATCCCTGCCACCAGCTGTGTCCAGGGGAAATCCCCGAGCAGAGGAGGCCCTGCCAGAAGGAGGTGGCCCAGGGCCTTGACTTCCCCTTGGGCCACAGGGAAGGCAGGGTGGCCCTGTGGGTTCAGCCAGGAGCCCCACGGTAGCCCACAGCTGGTTCCCAGGTGAGGGAAAGGACAGCAGAGCCGGGAGGACGCTGACCCGTAGGGTGTGAGAGCCTGGGAGAGCCAAGGTCTCCCTCTGCAGGACAGGCTCTGTTTAATGTCACACATGTGAGGGATGGCATGTCCTTCTCAGAGGCTCTGAGCCACGGCTACCAGCAGCCCTTAGAGCATCTTCGAGCAAGGTAAGAAAAGGCGTCCCCGAGTGGCTGCCTGGCTTGGCCAGCAGAGCGTGCACTGGCTCCGGTCCCCACCTGCCCCTCAGCCAGGCAGCCCCGTGAGGAGGGACCTGTGCACGCATCCTCAGTGCCTGCCGGAGACCAGGCCCGCCCCACACGCACTCACCTCCCGGGGCCGGCACAGACACGCTGTGCAGGACACCTTCCTGGCCAGGGCCTCGCTCTCTGGGTCAACCACAGGACTCTGGAGCAGGGACAGCAGCATGTCTGTCTCCACTGCGATGTCTGCTCCGCGAAACAGAGAGAAAGCAGAAGTGACAGGCTGGCCTGCAGTTCTTCCCCATTTTAAATACCCTAATATGTCCCATGTCCCCCCTCCCAAAACCCATCCCTGGGCTCGGGGGCATCCACACATGTGCACCAGGAGGCAGGCAAGCTAGGGTCCCGCCTTGGCTCAGTGGGGCCACATTTGGCAAGTCTCTGACCCTTTTGGAGGGTCAGACCTGTTCCATAAAGCAAAGGGGGCAGGACTGGGCGATCGCTAAGATGCTCACGCTTACACACATGCATACATTTGCATAGTCCCTAAAGGAGTGGATGACCGCAAGATCCATCATGCCTGTGATCTCATGGTCTGGGAACATTTTACAAATGAGGACACTGCAGCCTGAGAGGACGCAGGCTAACTGGAGTCTCAGAAGCAACAGAGCCGGGCCCAGATGCCTTCCAGCAATGGTTTTCTATTCTACTTCCCACAGGGTTACACATTAACCCAAAGAGACAAGACCGCGGTCCTCTTGCCACTGGCCCTCTGCCATCCACCCCCCCCCACCCTCCCACCCCCTGCCAACACCGCACTGTGGTACAGAGTCTGCCCTAGTGTCACTCAGGGCCCTCCCTGCAGAGCTCTCAGGAGTGGCCCGGGGCTTCAACCACCGCTCCTGGCCCGCAGGCCCCCCCAGCCCCACCCATCTCCCTCATCCTTGTGTACATCAGGCTGATGAGAACCTGGAAAGCAGGGCCTCTTCTTGGGGTCCTGGTCCCAACAGCGCCTCATCAGGTCCACCATCTGCTGGGCCTCAGCCGGCCACTCATCAGAGACAGGCTGCAGGGAGGGCCGCAGGCCTGCGGCCACTCGCACCATAATGGTCATCATGTTGAAGCCTGCAAGAGGGGGCCCAGGCTGTGCGGGCGCTGAGGCAGGGCCAGAGGGGCTGGGCAGGACATGGGGGCTCTGAGGACCCCGACAGGGCGGTGCACACAGCAGGGGCGCCATAAATGCACAGTGAGTTAATAACTAGGTTGCAGGCTGACTTGAGGCTCAGATTCGAGCAGCTGGGTCTCTGGTCCAGCTCCAGCCCCTCCCAGGCCGAGACCGGCCATGGCCCCTCACTGCGGGCTTTTGCTGTCCAAAGACGGCAGGACTGACCAGCAGGCCTAGTTACAGGCTCTGATTTTGAACTTTGCTGGATTATCCAAATTCCCTGACACTCTATTTACCTGACACCTGGGTGGCAGGGTTGGGGGTGAGAGAGACAGGAGAGAACACTTTGAAGCAAAGGAACTAGAGGCAGAAAGTACGGTCTGGGCTGAGGGGTGCCCTTTCTTTCACGGTCATGTGAGCTCTAGAAAGCAGGGGGAGGAAGGAAGGAGGGTGAGGACGGGAACCCTTAAAGAGCAATACAGTCCCCAACAAAAACCTGCCGCCGGCCCCTGCCCCCACGAGCCCCCAGCCTCCCAGTCCCTTCCGGGGCCCCATCTGACGGTGCCACTGTCGCCTGCTACCTGAATACGGTTTCTTCTGAGTGAGGATCTGCCAGATGACAATCCCGAAGCTGCAGACAGGGGAAAGCGCCCCCTGAGTGGCCTTCTCGGATATCCAGCAGGGGGCGCCCCATGGACCACACAAACCCAGGCAATGCCTCTCCAGCCAGAATCCCCCCGCATCCCTCCTCCTCCCACGTGGGCAGGGAGGAGCCAGACCTCATCCTTGTCCTGCCCTGCCCTTTGGGCCTTGGGGTCCGGGCAGCGCGTTGACAACAAGCTACGCCCTGGGTATGTGGCCTGGAGCCCAGCCTCCATCTCACCTGTACACATTGTATTTGGGCCCTGGGCCCTTGTTACTCTCCAGGAACATCTCAGGGGGGATGTAGCTGAGGGTGCCCTGCAGAGCTGACCTCTTGATGTACTGCATCCGGGTCAACTGTTCCATCCACCTGGACAGGCCGAAGTCCGAAACCTGGGAGGAAGCCTGGATGGGGATGGGGGGCAATACAGTCTTGCCTCCAGAAAACTGCCTTGAGTTTCTCATCCCTCCCACTATCTTCGCTGCCAGTGTAGTGTAGCTGCTGAGACCATAAGCTCTCTCCCAGCACCACCATGTACCACAGGATGACCTTGAACAAGTTACTTATTTTCTCAGAGCCTCCATTTCCTCATCTATAAAAGGGAAACAAGACAAGTACATAACTCACAGTGCTATTATGAGCATTAATTAAGGAAATATGCAAAAGGCACTTAGAACAGTGCCTGGCACATGGTAAGTACTTGGTAGGTGTGGCCATTACCCAAAGGGACTGTGGATAAAGTGGCATCTTTGGTGAGCTTCTGTTCATCCCACTTTCACGGGCCCTGAAGCATTGACACCATGTATATTTATCTCTGACTTTGCTTCCACCCATTGATTCATTCATACATCAATAAATGGACAATTCACTGAGTGCCAACTAGGCTGGATACTGAGGATCAGGCAGCAGATAAGAATGATGAAACCCTCGCACCCATTACTCTCCTAAGTGCTTATTCAAATAGGGGGTATAGTCACTAATGAAATAGTTTCACAAATGACTATATACTTAAAATTGGGGTTAGCAGTATGAAAAGAGAGGTACAGCGAGGGTATATAACAGGGGCCCACGGGGGTGGATCAGGGAAAACCTCCCTGAGGAGGTGCTGTTTAAGCTGAGACCTGAAAGATGTGTAGGCCTTTGCTGGATAAAGAGGGAGTGGGGGAACACTGTTCCTGGCAGTGGAAACAGCATGTGCAAAGGTCCTGGGGCAGAAATGAAAGCGGGGCATGTTTTAGGAACTGAAAAAATGGCCATCATGACCTTTCTTAAGAACATCTCATTTACACACATTCTCACCTGAAGCAAAGAATGGGATAGAGATTATTCTACCCACATTAGAAATGGAAGACTGACATCCAAAGAGGGTTTTTGCAGGCATCCTGATACCCAGTTTCGTGCACCAAATTTCATTGTGCATCTATCTGTTTTAGGTGTGATCCCTGCCTTCGGTATTTGTCCATGAAGGGAGCTGCTTAAAACTCTTGACAGGGGACTTCCCTGGTGGTTCAGTGGCTAAGACTCCACACTCCCAATTCAGGGAGCCCGGGTTTGATCCCTGGTCAGGGAACTAGATCCCACGTGCATGCCGCAACTAAAAAGATCCCGCATGCCGCAACTAAAGATCCCACATGCCGCAACGAAGATCTGGCACAGCCAAATAAATAAATAAATAAATATTAAAAACAACAACAACAACAAAAACTCTTGACAGACTAGTCAGGCAGTAAATAATCCTGTTCATCTGGAGAAGGCTCTGGAGCGAAAGGGGGCAGAGGGGTTCACTAGGGTCCTTACCTTGACATGCATGTGGCTGTCCAGGAGGATGTTGCCTGGCTTGAGGTCCAGGTGGAACAGTGGTGGGTTAATGCTGTGGAGGAAGTTCATGGCCAAGCCGGTCTCATGGATGATGCGGAACTTGAGCTGCCAGCAGAGGCTGTGGGTGGGCAGCATCTTCTCCAGGGAGCCGTTGGCCATGAACTCCATCACAATACCCAGGGGCTGCTCGCATACCCCGTAGATGGACACGATGTGCTGAAACTTGATCTTCTCCATTTTGGTTGCTTCTTCAATGAGGCAATTCACATCAGAGCTATGGAGGGGCAGGAGCGAGAGATGGAAGGAGCTGACCCTTTAATTACAAGAGCAACTAGCAGGACACACAAACTAGACTTGATACCAGGCTGTGCAGACCCAGAGATGCCTTGGGAGCTTGCAAGGTAATGGAGGGGGAAAGAGAGACACGAGAGGATGCCCAGTAGATGCATAGATTAGGGTCCAGATGGCTCCAGCAACAAGACAGGAAGTAAAGGGGTCTGCAAATTTAGGAGCCAGCCCATTCTACAAAGGCGGCCACAAAAAGCCTGCCGTTTATTCTGGCCACTTCTATATGTCTACCTCCCCTAGGAGATCGCAAGCCCATGGAGGACCAAAATTATGCCTCCTGCTTCTCTTTTTAAATATGATTTATTGAGGAACCACCTCACAACGGTCAGAATGGCCATCATTAAAAAGTCTACAAATAACAAATCCTGGAGAGGATGTGGAAAAAAGGGAACTCTCCTACACTTTTGGTGGGAATGTAAATTGGTGCAGCCACTGTGGAAAACAGAAAACTAAAAATAGAGCTACCGTGTGATCCAGCAATCCCACTCCTCGGCATATATCCAGACAAAACTATAACTCAAAAAGATACATGTACCCCTATGTTCATAGCAGCACTATTCACAATAGCCAAGACATGGAAACAACCTACATGCCCATCGACAGATGAGTGGATAAAGAAGATGTGGAACATATATGCAATGGAATACTACTCAGCCATAAAAAATGAAACAATGCCATGTGTAGCAACATGGATACAACTAGAGATTATCATACTAAATGAAGTAAGTCAGAAAGAGAAAGACAAATACCATATGATATCATTTATATGTGGAATCTAAAATATGACACAGATGAACCTATCTATGAAACAGAATCAAGGACACAGAACAGACTGGTGATTGCCAAGGGGCAGGGAGTTGGGGGAAGGATGGAGTGGGAGGTGGGGTTAGCAGATGTAAGCCTTTATATATAGAACGGATAAACAACAAGGTCCTACTGTAGAGCACAGAGAACTATATTCAATATCCTATGATAAACCATAATGGAAAAGAATATTTTAAAAAATAATGTATATATATATATGTATATATATATGTATAACTGAATCACTTTGCTGTATAGCAGAAATTAACACAACATTGTAAATAAACTATATCTCAATAAAAAATATTGAAAAAATATGCCACTTATTGCCTTTTTGATGATGAAAGTAATATATATACCTCGTAGAACATCTAGGGAATAGAAAAGAAAATTAGGGAATTCCCTGGCGGTCCAGTGGTTAGGACTCAGTGTTTCACTGTGGGGCCTGGGTTCGATACCTAGTCGGGGAACTAAGATCCCGCAAGCCTCATGGCACAGCCAAAAAATAATAATAATAATAATAGTAATAATAATTAAATCATCAGTAACCCAACCTTCCAGAGTTGGCCTCTGTTAATAATTTAGCGTATCCTTTTACAATACATTTCAAGGAACCTCTCTCCTTTTCTCCCTCCCTGTCACTCCTTTCTCCTCCACTCCCTCTTGCCATCACATAGTGTGGGCTGTTTTGCGATCTGCTTTTCCCTGTTGGTGTAGCGGAGCACTTCCTGCATCGTTATTCTCTCAAAGCAAGCTCGGTAACGGCTGCCTGGGATTCCATTTTGGAGATGAAGTATAAGTTTTCATCTTTGTACTCCCCACAGCACATGGCCACGTACAGCACAAGGCATGTTTGTTGAACTGAACAGAAGTCAATACTGAAGGGAAAGCCTTACAAAATAAGCATTTGCAAACCTTTCACTCTTTTCACTGTACGTGCCACAAAACAGTAAATATGCAAATTGTTATAAATTGTTCTGGGATTGGAGGGATGAAGATTAAGGAGAAATGACATTTTTTAAAAGGCAGAGTATTTGCAAAGCTGCATTGGCACTGCAGTCGGAGGCTGCTGGAAATGTGCTCGCAGGGCCTCCCTGGGAAGCCAGCCAGAGACTCCTCAGCTCCAGGAAAAAGCACCTGCTCTCCCTCGCATCTGGACAGGTTAGCTAGTCCTGGTTTCTGCCGTTCTTGTCTTTACTTCTCTACTGTTCAAGGGCTCTCCCCTCCACCTCTGCAATATTTTTTTTTTTTATCTGTCTCCTCTTGTACTTTTGAAGTCACAAGAACTGAGAAGACATCTGTCATGAAGTGGAAAAAGCAAGGGATCTGGGATCGCATTGCCCTGCTTTCAAATCCCAATTTCACCTTATTCTCTGTATGACCTTGAAGAAGCAAACTCTCTGGGCCTCAGTTTCTTAACTGTAAAATGGGAACAACAGTAACTTGCACAACTCCCCTGGACACACCGACTTCTTTTTTTTTTTTTTAATTTTATTTATTTATTTTATTTATGGCTGTGTTGGGTCTTCGTTTCTGTGCGAGGGCTTTCTCTAGTTGCGGCAAGCGGGGGCCACTCTTCATCGCGGTGCGCGGGCCTCTCACTATCGCGGCCTCTCTTGTTGCGGAGCACAGGCTCCAGATGTGCAGGCTCAGTAATTGTGGCTCACGGGCTCAGTCACTCCGTGGCATGTGGGATCTTCCCAGACCAGGGCTCGAACCCGTGTCCCCTGCACTGGCAGGCAGAGTCTCAACCACTGCGCCACCAGGGAAGCCCACCCCGACTTCTTGAAAGTGTTTGCTACACCTGTTGTCTTTCTCTTTTCTTCATCCCTCCCCCCATCCCCTTTCATCTGGTTTCTGGTCTTAATACCTCACTGACAGGCTGTTGCTAATCACCAATGACCCCCATGTTGCTGTAGCCTACAAGCAATTTTCCGTTCTCAGTGTAGGGTCAGTGCCTACTTTGCAGGCTCCTATTGTGTTACCTGATCATTAGGCCCAGTCCCAGGCCCTCTTCTTTCCTCTTCTCATTCCGTACTCTGTCTCTAGGCGATCTCAGCATCTCCAACTGGGTATTCAACACTTTACGTGTCTAAAGCTGAACTCTTGATTCTCCCCTCAAACCCACTGCCCCCTCAGCTTTCCCCATCTCAGTGAACGGGGCCTCCATCCCTCTAGTCCTCAAAAATCTTGCTTAACCTTGACTCCTCTCTTCCTCTCCTTCCCAGAAGCTGCCCCTCAGCACATTCCATCAGCTCTACCTTCAAAATATAGCAAGAATCTGACCACTGGTGACCACCTCTATCCATTGGCATCTTGGCCCAAGCCTTCTAACTGGTGCCTTTGCTTCTCTCTCTTCCCCTCCACCAGCAGCCAGAGTGGTACTTTTAAAATGTCAGTCAGAGCATGTCACTGCTCTGCTCAGGACTGTCCAGTGGCTCTCTTCTCATTCATAATAAAAGTTAAAGTTCTTACAATGGCCTACGAAGCCCTCTGTGACCTGCTCCACCATGTCAAGCTTGTTCCCTCCTCAGGACCTTTGCATTTGCTCGTCCCTCTGCCTAGAACACTAAGAGAGCCTGAGAGAGCCACATGGTTTGCTCTTTCTTTGCTTCAAACCTCTATTCTCAAATAGTACTTAATTAGTAAGGATTTCAAGCCTATAGAAAATAGCCACCCTACTCCATCAATCCTTATCCGCCCCCAGAAGAGGAGAATGAAGGAGGAGAAGATGAACACAAGGAAGAGGAGAAAAATGGTGAGGAGGAAGAGTCTGATGATGAACAGGAAGATGTAGAAGGGGAAGGGGATGAAGATGAAGCCAAGGGAGGGAAGAATTTGGATGTGATGGAGAAGTTGATAAGAGGAAGACAATGAGGATGAGGATGAAGGGGAGGAAGAAAATGGGAAAGCTGAAAGAAAGACTCCAAATAACCCACACAAAAAAACTACCTTGCTTTATTTTTTCTTGAGTTCCGTATTGTCTGGACTGCTCAAATGGAGTTGGCAGCTTTTTTTTTTAAGGTAGCTGTGATACAAACCCTAGGACACCCACCCACGCAAAGAACCAAAGAAGAGTTCCTTTGACATTCTGCCTTCATCCATTTAGTCCCTCTTGGGAATCTACCACCAAGCATTATAACAAATTTATAAGCAACAACAAAATTATAAGCATTGTCAGAGTTTCGTGTAAGACTCTTGCGGTAGGGTGGAGAGCTGCGATTGGTAAGTCAACCATGTGCAGCTCCCACTTACACTGAGATTGTAACAGCATTTTTACTTTCTGTACAACAAAGAGGGTTGGTAAATAAAATCTTAACATGTTGGGCAAAAAAGCCCACAAATTACTATTTTTTGGAAGATCAAAAATTTTTTTTTGGAAGATCAGACTACTCAACTCTCCTTAGGTATTTTAATCAAAGAAAATGTCAGGTGGTTTGTAAGGGATATAGATAAAAATATTTATTTGTTTGTTGTTTGTTTTCTGTCTTCCTCTATTAGATTATAAACTCCACAAGGGCAGGGACTTTGTTTTGTTCACTTAGTGCTTAGAATGAGTGAACGTCACCTATGCCCTAGCTTCAAATACACCTATAACAAATGACTCACAAATTTTAGTACTGTTAGCTCAGAGCTTTACTCTGAAGTCTACTTGACAATTCTTCTTGGTTGTTTAAAGGCACCTTAAACTCAACATGGAAAGCTTTCCTCTCTTCACCCACTTAACTCAGACTCATCTTTCATATTTCAGCTCAAGTGTAACTTCCTCAGGGAAGCCTTTTCTGATCTCAAACTCCAATAAGAAGCCTTCATGAAACCACAACTCTCTCCTTTCTTGCACCCCTCACAGCAGCACACTTACATTTACACGTGGGGTTATCTGATTAATGCCTTTTCTCCCCTATCTGCAAGCTCCAGGAGAATATCTCCAGGGCCATATCTGTGGCATTCATCATTATATCTCAGGGTCCAGCACAGAGCCTGGCACATAGTAGGTGAGTAATAAACATTCATCAGGAGAACAAATGAATGAGATGACGGAAGGAGGATCCAGCGAAGTCATACTCATGAAACTCCTAGTATAGCACTCCACACGTGGCAGGCATTTGATTACTGTAAATCCCTGAGTCCTTTCCACCCAAGGATTCCTGGAATTGGGAAGGGAATTGAGATGGGAGTTACTGTCAGTGTCTCATGAGTAGTCTTGTCAATGCCATCTGTTTCCTGTTGTTCTTTGCTTCAAAGGCTGTAAATGATTTGAATAGATCCTAGAATAACCTGACTCTACTCCCAAGCCAGGATGTTGAGGGAGGAAGTTTGGTGAGTCTGGGGCTATCTCACTTTGCCCTTACTCATTAAGCAGGCGGGGGTCTGGGAGTGAGAGAAGGGACTTGGGTGTGTGGGACCGGAGGCTGTGTCTTGGGAGCTTGCATAGTGACCACAGAGAATGACCAGAAAAGATGCCAATAGGAGTTGCTCCCTGCACCCCCAAGGCCCTCTAGGTGATGTCCCAGGAGGCTTGGGAGGGGGACATGTTTATTATCTCAGACTTCACATCCAAGAGTCTCCATGGCTGCACGAGGGGCGAGGGCACAGCCAGTACCAGCAAAGATGGGTTGAAGCAATGGGAAGGCAGAGATGGGTGGAAGCAATGGGAAAGAGGTAGTAAGAGGGAAAAGGAGGCCTGCCAGGGAGTGGTCATAGTACGTATAATGGGACCTGGGAGAAGCCAGAGACAAAAACAAGGACGGAGACAGCAGCATTCCAGGCTTGACCTGCTGGCAGTGCCGGTGTGAGGTCTGGCGAGTGAGTGTCCTGGACAGGCTCTCAGGCCAGCAGGCTGGGCCTGTGATTCCCCCCAGGTCACTGACCATCGCTGAGCCAAGTGCCACAGGCTCTGGGCGAGCCCAGCCCTGCCCGCCCTGCGAGTTAGGGGGTGGGTAGGAGGGTGGCAGAGGGTCATCCAGAGCAGTCATCACCAAGCTGACACCCGGAAGGAAGGTGAGGCTGGAAAGAAGGAGGCGGGACCAGTTTGGGAGGTTGGATGGAACAAAGGCATATTTGGAGGGTAGTTCCTGCTCACCCTTGACCTCTGTGGATTTCACACATAGGTTTGATTCCACAAACAGAGCCAAGTTTATTTCAGAGCCGGAAACAGACAGGGCTGTGCCTGGGGAGCTCAGGCCACAGGACAGAGTTTAGAAAAGTGGAGAGGACAATCCTCAGCCTCAACCCGGCCGCCCCTCCCTCGGGAGTTCCCCGGGCCTCGGTTTTCCCTCCGCAAAAGGAGGGGGGGAGGCAGGCGGGTACCTGGTGGTGTCAGGCTGGAGGCAGCGGGAGCACTTGATGGCGTACTCGGTCCGCCAGCGCTTGTGCCGCGCCTGGAACACCTGGCTGAAGCCGCCGCTCGCCACTGGGCGCCAGGTGCCCTCGAAGTCGTCGCGGGTGAAGACGGGGAGGCCGCCCAGCCGCTGCTCCACGCCCGCGGCCATGGGGTCGGCGCGGCCCAGGCCCTCCAAGCCCCGCGCGCTCCCGGCCGGCCGGGCTGCACCCGCCGCTTCCTGCGCGGCAGGTCCCGGGAGGGTGGGGATGGGGAGGCGGGCGGCCCTCCCTCCTTCCCCTTGCGAGCGAGGAGGAACTGCTTCAGACCTGCGAGGGCGGGGAAAGCCAGCCTGAGCCCTGAGGCCCCGGGCAGCGATGGGGGCCCGGACCGGAAAGAGGGTTCGTCTCGCCGCAGCACCCCGAAAGACCCTGCCCCGCCCCACTATCCTTCCTCAGTCTCGGCCTGTGATTTTTTTCCCCCCAGCTTGATCCTGGGTAGGTGCTGGGAGTGGAAGATGTCCTGAAATTAGAAACAGGAGTCTGGCCAGAGCAGTTGGCCCCCTTTGATTTGGACCTAACTCTACGTGGAAGTAGATTCATTTATTCATGCAACTTATAAGTCCTGAGGGTTTATAAAAGGTTCAGGGCTCTGCCGGGGGTCTCCATTGTAGAGCTAGGGGCCTGGAACCCACCCTTCCATAGCAAGTCTGGAGTAAAAAAGTTGTAATGGGGATTTTCTGGTCTGAATCAGTTGGCTTGGCTGACTTAATGCTTCCTTTGTTGTTGATGGCTTTTGTTTCTTTTTGTTTGTTTCAGTCTCTGCATGCAAAAGGCCACCAAGGAGGGGTCAGCAGGATCCATGGGGTGAGAGGCTGGACCTCTGTCTGCAGGGAGCTCCCCTTCTTGGCACTGCTTTTGGCCCCAACCTCAGAGGGATGAGTGCTGGGTCTGGGCTTGACCATGGGGGAGGTGAACTCCTTAGCCCACTTACTGGGGTGGCTTGTTGCCAGGGGCCAGAGATGAGGCTCAGGGAACAGCTGGAGCATGACTGGGGCAGCCTAGGAGGAGACGAACACAGAGCAGGGTGGGGCTGTGGAAGAATCTGGTCAAGGGCTCCGTGCAGAGACTTGAGGCAGGAGGGGAGAAAATGCACCTGCAGAGGCAAACGTGGCTTCTGGACAGATGTGAAGCTGTCCTGGTGGGTAAAGTTAGCCAATGGCAGAGGGAAGGAAGGTGTCCTAGGGAAGCACATCTGGGTGGCCTCCCTTCCTTTCTCCGAACTCCCTACTTCCTTCCTCTTTCCTGGCATCCACTGTGGGAGGTCCCTTGGTCCTTGTCTGGGGATACAAGTGAGGATACAGGAAAGCTTCCTGGTGCTGAACCTGGGCGGGGGGGCGGGGTGTCTCTGGGTTTTGGGTCCATGGACTTGCCCTCTCACCTGAGAGACCCCCAGAACAGAGAAAATTGTAAGTGCTTGAACAGGTGGCTTTCCCAGGGCCATTCCAGGGCAGGTGCTGCTGAAGGAACTGTCGCAGAGCAGTGGAGGGTAGGTCACTTCTCACCTGCAGCTGGGCAGGTGAGCCAAAGTCCACAGGGAACCCCCAGAGTGACCATCCTCAAGTTTGAGGAGCCTGCCTACCAGAGGAGGACATGCCTTGCCTTTGGCCCTAACCTGTAGAGCCCTATATCCTGACTCCTACCAGACTCCTGGGGAGCAGCGTGGCCATGATAGGTGAGCAGGGACCCCAGGTGGGAGTTGGGGCACTTGCTCTTCCCATAACAATTTACCCGCCTTCCCCAGGATGAATTCTGGTGGGCAGAGTGAAAACTGAAGATTGGCCTGGAGACAGTGCCACTATTGAGCCTTAACTTTGTTCCAAGATCAGTAGTTCCTTTACCTACTGTACAAACTTTATAGATATGATCTTGTTTAAATCCACAACAACAGTATGAGGTTAATATCACCCCATTTGTGAGGGATGGGGGAACCAGGCTTGAAGACAGTAAGTAGTGAATGGCCACATAACTAGTAAGTGGGAGCTGAGATTCAAACCCAGGTCTGTTTGGTCCCTGTGGAAAGGGTTGGGCATAACAGGAGCCTTTAAAGGATATGGGGGAAAAGGAGGGAAGGGGGTCATGCTTCCTGGAAGAGGGTGGAGGCGATGGAAACTGTTCCAGAGCAGGAGACATACCCCAAAGACAATGTCAGAAGGAGGCCCTGGCTTGCTTTGGTTGGAGCAAGACAGGGCCCGACAGAACTTACTGCCCCTGGAGCAGCCCTGCCTACTCCTGACAAGTCTCAAACCCTCCCCCAGGGAAGCTTGGAAGATGACAGAGGATATTATTGTCAAGGAGAGCAGGAGACCAAGGAGAATGCTTCTCAGCTTCTGCTGGGTGGGTGAGCATGGAGATTGGGAAGGTGGCGCACTGGACCTAAGGAAGGTTGACTCTGATCTCTGACCCTCAATATGATCTATCTAGGCCACTGGGGAAAATACCAGGGTCAAATGGCCTGAATCCATTAAGGAAATTCCCCTTGGACCAGTTACACTTGAAGTGGCTCTCTAGGGAGAGCAAGAAACCAGAAGCTGCCATTGGCCCTCTGCAGAGACCATCACAGGAGTGCTGGAGAATCATCCCTGTGGGAGGAGATACCCAGGCTCAAAGCAGATGTCAGAATCCCGAATAAAACTCTTCTTCATTTCTTTACGGGGTGGGTGGAAGGACACGAAGGACCTGGCATGTGTTACTGTTGACCTATCTGTTGAAACAGCCAAGCTGAGGGATCAGGCATCCCCGAGGCTTCTGCAGAATCTGGCAAAATAGATATGTGTGTATACCTATAACTACAAAATAGATGTATACCTGTAGCTGTGCTCTCTAAAGTGGGCCAGGACAAAAGCCTACTAGTCTTTGGAAAAACTCTGAGACAAGTAAGGGGAGGGGCTCTTTCTGAATGTAAAGTCACAGAGGCAAAGAGTTCCTGGATCCCTCATTAATAGGTAGGGTGATACTTAGGGATCTGGGAAAGAACAAGGTCAATCTATAGACTGCTGATTTTTTTCCCAGTGGTCTGAATGCTGAAGTTCCTAGGTCCTGCCTGCCTAGGAAGTCCACAGCCAGTGGGTGGAGAGCAGAGAGCTGGAGAGGAAAGCTCCACCTTCACTGCCCTCCTACCCATGAACGGGAATGGGTGTGATGAATGGAAATGAACTACTAGGGTAGTCTGACCATGATCCAATCCCACCAGAAAGAGCAAGAAACATGGTCTAACCATAGGAATTTTGCTCCAAGATACTCCGAGTCCTTCCTATTGACTCTATCAATATATTTTACTTTGGCAGATCAGGGATGAAAATTTTCCAGACTCAGAATTATTAAATGAATTTTGGTGTCTGATTGTTCTGGGGGAGAGCCTGCCACCCCCAGACCAGTGAGTTGGTAGTGCAGCTCTGCAATACTTTGAAAGATGCTGAAATCCAATATGAGCCTTTCCCCAGACCGGAATGACAAGCTCTTTGCATACAGGGAAGTTCCCCAATCTGTCTCCATTCTCCACCCTGCAAACATGTCACAGAAGGACACCTGGACGAGTTGTGGCAGGCTCCAACGTCTGGTAGCCCATGAACCGAGGTGAGGGCAAGGTTAGTCAAGATGAAGGAATGTGTTCAAGAAACCGGGACACCTGCCCAGGAAGGAAGACTCTCCCAGAAAGAAAGGGAAGGAATGAGGCGGTGGCAGCAGGGCTTAAATGCAAGAGCATGTGAGTCAGGTAGACCTGCTTTCAAAGTATGGCTTTTTTCCTACCACCTGTCAGCAGTCGGGCCTTTGTCACATTACCAAATCTCTCTAGGTTCCTCCATCTGTGAAATGGGAGGATAATATAATACAATACTCATTTCAGATGGTTGCTGAAAGGATTAACCTTTTAAAAATATACCTAAAAGGACACACATAGGCAAAAATATGAACCAACCTCAACCTCACATTATCAAAAAATTATCTCAGAATGGATCATTGGCTTAAATGTAAAATGTAAAACTATAAAACTTTTAGAAAAAAGAATAGGTGAAAATATTCTGAACATAGGGTTAGGCAAAAAGTTCTTAGGCTTAACACCAAAAGCAGAACCCACAAAAGGAAGAGTTGAGAAATTGAACTTACTCAAAATTAAAAAGTTTCACAGTGTGAAAGATCCTGGGATGAGGATGAAAAGTCAAACTTCAGATGAAGAGAAAATATTTGCAAAGCACATATTTGACTAAGTGCTAATTTTCTAGATATATAAGGAACCCTCCAAATGCAATAGTAAAAACAAACAAACAAAAAAGCTGTCCAATTAGAAAATGGAGAAAAGACATGAACAGACATTTCAATGAAGAGGATATACAGATGGTGTAACAGGGAAGAACAAACCAGACTCCATATTAGGTCTGTTTCTTTTACTGTAACGTTTGTATTCTATTGGTTTTGCTTCAGGTTTAGAATGTTGCCTGTAGACTGAAATATACAGGATAGCCCATTCTCAAGTCTCTGACATTTAAGGGTATAACACTTTTCCATTCAAATAGAGATGAAAAGTGCAGAACAGAGAATAACATTTGTCTTGTTGGAGGTTTACAGGAACATTGTGACCTGACCTAGGTAGACAGCTGCAAGAACAAAGGATTCCTACACCAAGAAGTGTACAACAAGCAACCATGCCCCTCCCTCATCTGGCCTTTAACAATGCTTTGCTGACTATTTACAATAGCCAGGACATGGAAGCAACCTATGTGTCCATTGACAGATGAACGGATAAAGAAGATGTGGCACATATGTACAATGGAATATTACTCAGCCATAAAAAGAAACGAAATTGAGTTATTTGTAGTGAGGTGGATGGACCTAGAGTCCGTCATACAGAGTGAAGTAAGTCAGAAAGAGAAAAACAAATACCGTATGCTAACACATATATATGGAATCTAAAAAAAAAAAAAAGGTTCTGAAGAACCTAGGGGCAGGGGCAGGACAGGAATAAAGATGCAGATGTAGAGAATGGACTTGAGGACACAGGGAGGGGGAAGAGTAAGTGAGAGAGTGGCATGGACATATATACACTACCAAATGTAAAATAGATAGCTAGTGGGAAGCAGCCGCATAGCACAGGGAGATCAGCTCGGTGCTTTGTGACCACCTAGAGGGGTGGGATAGGGAGGGTGGGAGGGAGACGCAAGAGGGAAGGGATATGGGGATATATGTATACGTATAGCTGATTCACTCTGTTATACAGCAGACACCAACACAACATTACAACATTGTAAAGCAATTATACTCCAATAAAGATGTTAAAAAAAAATGCTGAAAACTTTCAGGGAGTTTGGGTTTTTCTGGGCATGAGCCACCCATCTCCTTGCGTGGCCCTCCAATAAACCTTTCTCTACTCCACCCTTCGACGTTTTGGTTTGTTTAGCCTCACTGTGTGTCAGGTGCATGAACTTGCATTCAGTAACAATGGCTAATAAGTGCATGAAACGATGTTAACATTAGCCATTAAGGAGATGCAAACTGCATCACTACACACCTATGAGATTGACTCAAATTAAAAAAAGACATCACCAAATGCAAGTGAGGATCACTGACATGTTGCTGGTGGGAATGGAAAATTGTACAGCCACTCTAGAAGTTTCTTATAAAACTAAACATACAGTTACCATACAACCTAGCAAAAGAACATTGGACATCTGTCCTAGAGAAATGAAAACATATGTTCACACAAAAACCTTAACCTCAATTTTCATAGCAACTTTATTGGTAGTAGCTGAAATCTGAAAACAGCCTAGCTATCCTTCAACAGGTGAATGTTAAACAAACTGGGATATGGATACTGTGGAACACTACTCAGCAATAAAAAAGAAGGAACTAGCGATGCACATAACAACGTGATGAATCTCCAGGGAATTCTGTTGAGTGAAAAAAGCCAATCCCAAAAGATTACATTTATATTAGATTTTTGGAATGACAAATTTCTAGAGATAGAGAACAGATTAGTGGTTGTCAGAGGTGGGGGGTGGAGTGGAGATGGCTATAAAAGGGCAGCACAAGGTACTGTCTGTATCTTGACAGTAGTGGTGGTCACAAGAATTACACAAGTGATAAAACTGCAATGAACTCAACACACACACACACACACACACACACACACGAGTGCATTAAAACTGGTGAAATTTTGAATAAGATTTGTGGATTGTATCATTGTCAATTTCCCGGTTGTGATATTGTGCTATAGTTATGTAAGGTGTTACCATTTGCTTGGTGAAAGGTGCAAGGGATCTCTGCATTATTTCTTACAATTGCATGTTTATCTATAATTATCTCAAAACAAAAAGTTTTAACAATGCCTGTAAAGCCCTCTTCCTCCATCTTGTCCTCTAATTTCCCTCTATCTTCTTCATCCTCCTCCCATTTCCCCTCCTCCTCCTCTTTCTTTCCTCCTCCTTTTATTCCCCCTCCCCTCCCCCTCCTCCCCCTCTCTCCTCCTCTCCCTCCTCCTCCTCTTTCTCCTTGTTATTTCCAGGCAACATTACATTCTCAGAAGAAAAATCTTTCCATTACAGCGGAAAGAGAGTGAGTAATCTAACATTTACCACGGAAAGCCTGGAAAATACCTGGCCGCCCGTGGACACACAGAAGCCCTAAAGAGGGAGAGCAAAGGCCACTGTGTTAAAACCTCTGAGGCAGGAGAGGATGGTGGGAGGAAGCCATCCAGTTCCTTCTAAAACTCAATACTCTCACCCAGGTGATTTGGTCAGATAAGCTGGAACTTCTGGATGAAACCAGAATTACATCTGATAAACCAAATTTGAAATAGTCATTCAGAGAAAGACAGAAAAAAGATCTACTTACCATTCTCAGAATTATTTCAGTGCTCTCTCTATTCAGCATACCTCACCGAGGCTTGTGAGATTGTGGTCCAGCAATTGAGATGTGCAGGCATCAGGTGTGGGCTGGGCTGCAAAGCCAGGGACGCCAGCATGGCTTCACGGGGGCCACAGGATGTCCCCACCTGGCCTGCTGCTAGTCAGGGGGGCCCGATTGTGAGGGGCTGGCATATATGTCTGCTGGGTTTGTTTCCACCCAGGCTGATGGTCTTATTTCTTCAGAAAAAGAGCCCCTCTTAGGACCAAAATGAGTACAGAAGCAGGAGTGAGAATGGGATAAACCGAGGATGGAGTACAAGCATTTCTGGATTTGGCAGGATATCCATTCTTTCCCCCTGATATAAAACACCAGGCTCCCCTTAGAACAGCTTTTGATAAAAACTATTTTAAGTGTCAAGAAGGCAGAAATGGAAACCCTGTGTTTCAGGAAAGACAGTTCTCATTGTCATAATTATGACCACAGGTTCTTTGTAGCCTTGGGGGCTTGTGATCCCAGTTGGGTCCATACCAAAATAAGAAACAAATGTCCCAAGAACCCTGCCACCTCAATCAGCTTAGAAGAAATGCTTGGCCATGGCCAGGGCTTTAGAGAACTTCGGTCTTACGCTGGGCCTCCTCAGGCTTAGAGCTCCACACCGGATCCAAGAGATCATGGTCAATATCTTCTCTAGGAGTTACAAAGGGGCTTTGAATTTAAATATGAACGCTTTTAATTTAATAACAAGTCAGGCAGGGAGATGTGAAGAAAGGAACTGAGACTCCCTTTAGCAGGGACCCTGGAGGGAAAATACCCCCCAGACGTCAACCTTGAGAATGGTCGGGGCTGGATTGTCTGCCTGGGCATCAGCCAGCCTCCTCTTTCCTCTGGGCCCTTCCAGGATTGGCGGGAGCCAGGAGGAGTGGGACCAGAGAGAGACCCAATTGCTAAAAGGTGGCTTTCTCAGGTTGTACCGAGACAGGCTGGGACCTGGGACCTGGGGCCTTTGCTGCAGTGCTTGCACCCGGGCAAACATCTCCTCGAGCAACAGAATACAAAGAAACTATAGGGACTAAAATATCTGTGTGCATGCGCAGTTGGGGCAAATTATGAACAAGATACAGAAAGGCCAAACCCAACTGCCCTTCCAAGGTGCCGATGTGCTGGGAGCAAAAGCAGGGTACTGCGCATGATCTCTGCACACAGCACCACCAAGGGGGTGGGCAGACCACCTCAGCCACCCCTCCCACCCAACACACAGATCCATCTCCACCCTCACTGTGTTTGAGGGATCGAGCTAGGGCACCTGTCGCTTGTTCTTGCTCTCTCATGCTGCAGCACGGGCCCCACTAAAGCCTTGCCTGAATTCCTCATGTGGCCTCTTATCAATTCCTCTTGATTAAAGAGTCCAAGAACCCAGGTAGGTAACAGTACAGTAGGAAGCGCTGGAAGCTTGCTGGCTCTGAAGGACAAGAGAAGGACTTCTAAGATGCAACTGATTTCATGCCTCTTGTATTGTGTTTCCTTTTTGTTTACCTTACTGTTTAGTAAAGGTCTTTCTTCCTTTTTTTTTTTTTTTTTTTTAAGGTTAGGAAAATTAGACTACTTTGGGCACACTAAAAGAAACCAAAAAAAGATTTTGTTTGTTTGTTTGTTCGCCATCTGGTTTAGGTGATTGTGAAGAACACAACTCTTAAAAGTCAAACCTCAAATAGACTAGTAGAATGTAAGCTCCTGGACAGGAATTGTGGTGTGTCTTGTTCACTGCTGTGTTCTCAGCACATGGCATATACCTTGGAGGGAGCTCAAGTCATATCTGGTAGTGAATGAATGAAGGAAGGAAGGAAGGAATAAATGGAAAGGTGAAGCTCAGGGGTAGAGGCTGACTTTTGGGGTCCCTCCAACATTTCTTCAGGGTCCTCTCTTTTCCCAGTGAGTTCCTCCTCCTGTTACAGTTTCCACTTCTGCCCACACCCCAGGGCCAAGCTGCAGGAGCACATAACATTTACACTGACACTTTTAGGGTAAGTAGACCTTAAGCAAGGTAAAGGGGACAAGGGGAATCAGGTGGAGGGTATCGATAAGGGCTCTTTTGGTAACAGTGACAATTTAAACTGGCTGAAGCAAAAGGGGGACTTGTTATCTCACATAACTGGGAAGCCAAATGATAACCTCAGGCACAGCTGGATCTGGGGGCTCCAACAATGATGTCAGGGCTCTCTTTAACTCCATCTGTTGGTTCTGCTTTCCTCTGTGATGACTCCATTCCCAGTGAAGGCCTTCTTAAGGATGGTAAAATCTCCACCAGCACAGCTCCAAATTCAGGTCCTAGTCCTCTGAGCAACCTCAGTGAAAGTAAGAGCTCCTCTCTTTCCTTTGTTCTCCATGTCTGGGCTGAGCTCTGATTGGCCCTCTTCAGGTCACATGACCACCTCTGAACCAATCACTATGATGAAAGGGAGGTACAATGCTATGATTGGCTTACATTCCATGCCCATCTCTGGAACCAGGGTTAAAATCAGCTCCACCTAAATCATGTGGTCCACGCATGGGGAGGAGTGGTTCCCCAAGGAAGATTGAGGTGTCATTTGTACAACAGGGGGAATGGGTGTTGGGCAAGCAAATCAACTGTCCAGTCTACAAGGGAATAGCAAGGCAAAGGCCCTGACCCAGAGAAGTGAGCTGGTCAGTCTGAGGTCATAAACATGACTAGGACAGAGCTGGGCCTCAGGCTCTTGGTCCATGCTGGTCCCAGAGTGCCTTCAGAAAGAACCCACTGGGGCCCCCTTGGTTGGCCTCCTGCTGCTGAACAAACAGTGTTCCCTGGCCACCCCTGCAGATGCTGATCTTCTTTTCTCAATGACTCTGGTTACAGCAGCAAACAGCCCAACTATTTGAAAGTCTTTATTTCAAAAACACCATTCCTGCTTCAGTTCCTGACCTGAATTTGATTCCACTAGTTCTGAGAAGAAAAAAAAAAAAAAAAAGGCACTTTTTTTAAAATTGCATTTTTAATGATCCAGAGCCTCAGATGTGTGGTCCAACAAGGACTAGAGATCCTAAACACATAGCACTTTCATGGAGGAGGTTGTCCCCAGCAAACGTCTAAGGGAAAGATGAGACCAAGTCTAGCTCTAGTTATCAGAGTTTATTCACTGGTGCTCAGAGGGGGTCATGCCTTCCACTGATTGGGTAAAGAGGGCAGACTGCATTTCTCCCGATGCACTTCCAAACTGCCGTTGGAAGAAAAACTCACAGCTGAGTTCAGTAGGAATAAAGACCATATAGGAGAGGATCTGTTTCATCAGACATATGATCCCTCCATTTATAAACTGTAATACTGACAGCACTCCCACAGAAGTCTGAAGTCTTCTAAATGTTTCCTTTTTCTTGAGGACATCAGGCACCTTGCCATACCTGGACTTTGGAGTGATAACCCCTGTAATCCAAGGGCTGGGGTTTGGAGGATCCTTGCCCTCAGTGGATGTTCCTCTAACCCTTGAGGTCAGGTGCATGGATCAGAGGCCAAGATCACATTAGCTCCAAGGAGAGTTTTTGCTTGTGTCTGATTTGTTTGTCACCCCGATAATGCCCTGTTATAATTATCATAGCAGTGGATGAGGAAATATCATCCATTTCACCCAGAGTCATTTTATAGTATCCAGCACAGTGCTTGGCACATAGTAGGTGCTTATTGAATGAATAAGGAGCTTATTCAGGATCAATCTGTCATTTAAGTGACCTTGGCTGAGGAGTTGCTTGGACAGACCCTGGGCTCCCCCACCCCGTCTGAGGGGGGACAGCAGTGTCTGGAAATCTGAGCACCTCCATTTCTCAGAGAAAGTGCCCCAGCTTCTGCACTCATGCCACCTCACACCTCCTCTAATGTGTTTGGGAATCCGTTGGGAGGGTACTCCTTAGTGGTGGGGAGATTTAAGCTGCTATCTAACAGACTGCTGATGGATTAGCAAGGCTTTCAGATAAAACCTTAAAGGGGTTAGAGTTTCATTTTTCTCCCATGCTCAGGGGGAAGAACTGCTGCTTCACTGTTGCCGTAGCTTGGGACCGACAATGAATGAGAGGGGAGGCAGGGCTGGGCGGTGGGCAACAAGGTTCAAGGGAAAGGCCAGATTCTGGTTCCGGCCCAGCCATGGTTTCCTCGGGAAATTCTGGACAAGACATTGAATCTCTGGGCTTCTCTTTCCTTAGCTTCAAATGGGAAATAATAATACCTATCTGACAGGGGTATTGTACACATGAAATGAGAGCAGTGACATGAAAGCCCTTTAAAGAAGTTAAAAGTACTTCCCTGCGTGAGGCTATTATTTTCCTGCCACAGGAAACAGACTGCAGGGCTGAAGCCTCTGCTTGAGACACCAGGACTGTTGGGTGGGACTTTTGAATAAGGCTCTTTGGCTTACATTTGCCCAGAGTGTAACAGGGAAGAACATATCTGACTCCATATTGGATCTGTTCCTTTTAGTTTAACCTTTGTATTCTATTGCTTTTGAGACAAGTTAACCACTAAAGGGATGTCGCCAATAGCTTAAAGTATACATAATCTCTGGGAACCCTGCCTCCCATGCCCGAGCATTGAGCTAAAATACCTTTGTTTAGTTCACAGGAAACATCCTGACCCAGGCCCACCCAGGAATGGCTGCAGGAAAGAAGAAATTAACACATCCCCACCAGAGTCTGACTGGAACCAGGAAACAATGGCAACAACTTATTGCCTTTTAAACTTTACTTCCTCACCTCCTCCTCTTTGTTCCATAAAAGAAACTAACATCCAAAGCTGGGCAAAATGGTTCTTTGGGACACTAGTTCACCGTCTTCTCAGTCTGCTGGCTTTCCAAATAAAGTCCCTATTCCTTGCCCCAACACCCCGTCTCTCAATTTATTGGCCTGTCATGTGGAGAGTAGTATGAGCTTGGACTTGGTAACAAGAGGAAACACAAAGGGGGACCATCTCATTCCATGTCCTGTGGATATTATGACGAAGAAATGTGCAGCAGCCACATACTCCTCTGAGGAGTGGCAGACCCAGTGGCTTGGGATCCAGACAAGATAATGTCATGACCGAGAGGGAGGCCACTGGCACTACTGGTGACTCACCCACATGCTCTTGAGGACAGAGCCAAGCACATACTCAAGGATGTGCCCTCCAGAAGACATAGCCTTTGAATAAGGTTATTAAACTCCTTCTGTTTATGCCTAACTCTCTTTTTCTTGTTCATAAGACTTGTCATGGGAGAAATCTTCCAGGTCCTCCAACTAGAATTTACATTCTAGTTGTAAAGAAAAAATAAAGACACAGAAAAGAATTTCACATCGAAGTATTTAAAAGTGCAGCACACTGAGACAGGAATTCAGAGGAAGGGCAAAAATGTGTGGGCTGGAAAGGGCTTGGTGCAAATGTATGAGTGCCTGGAAGGACCCAGGGTGTTACCAAAACAAACCTGGGTCCACTCACCTGAGTGCGAATCTACTGACAATTGGGTTGTAGTGAAGGAAAGTACAGAGTTTATTGCAGGGCGCCAAGCAAGGAGAATGGGCAGCTCATGCTCAAAAACCCAAACTCCCCAATGGCTTTCAGAGAAGGGGTTTTAAAGGCAGTGTGAGGGAGGAGGCTGCAGGGTGAGCAATCAGCTTGTGCACAATTCCCGGATTGGTTGGCATCAAGGTGAAGTTTCAAGCATCATCAACCTTCTGGTTTCAACCAGTCTGGGGTCTATGTGCTTGCAGTCAGCAGTTTCCATCTGGTGGGGTCTGCTTCCTGTAAAAACAACTTAGGAACGTGTGTCAGGCCTTTGTCTGTATCTTTCAGGGAACTGGGAGTTCAGTGGTTCTGCTGTGTGGCGGATTTATAGTCTAAATTGTTACCACTTTCCCAGCGCAACAGCTGCCCTTTGTTTCTACATCTTCACATTTCCTAATCATTAACTCTTGAGCCAGCCTTTTGAGACTCAAGGGAGGTCTGGGAGACTAAAGCAAAAGCCTTTAACTTCAAAGGACAGGGACACAGGGGTTTGTATAGGTTTCAATCCCCCCTTTTCTTTGATACTCCTCAATCTTGAGGGGAACAGATTCAGGAAAAGAAAGGGAGTAAAGTTCTGGATAGAAAGGTTAATCATAAACTCAGCAGAGGAACTCAGATTTAGGGGCACTCAGTTTCAGAGACCGATCTTCCACAAGTTGCTTCACCTCTCCATGCCTTAGTTTCCTCCCTGTAAAGAGAGAATAATTATAGTACCCACCTCATTAGTCAGGATCTGAAACCTAGTAAGTATTTAATGAAAGGTACCTGCCATTTTTATTACGTCAGGGCTTTGAGGATGTGTAAGATTTAAGGAAAGGGAAGAAGGTCTTTTGAGTTGGGGGAACAGCAGAAGCAGAATCAAGAGGATGGGAATGAGCAGAATATATGCAGACAAAACACATTGGGGAGCTGGCCTAAGAGAAAAGAGGGCATGGTGGGGCACTGCCACTCAGCAAACCTTCCTCAGGCTTCCTTGAGGTGCTGGAGCACCACGATGAACCACAAAGACGTGGGAGCCAGGGTCAGTACTGTAACCCAGCAGGACCCTATGGGACCTTCCTGGGAAAGACCTCCCCCCACCCATGTCCTCTGCCTGCCTCTTGTCTGCAGAAAAACTTTAGCCTCCTAGGCCTTCCCTGATTTCCAAAGAATAAATTTAATCAGAAAAGTGAGAAAATGCAGAAAAGGAAACAGTCAAGCAAGACAAAATAATAATAGCTTAGCCATTAAACAAAGTCAAGGACCTTTAGTTCCTCCTCTGAGGCCATATTCTGAGCCATATCCTTTGAGCTGTTTTACAGAGACTGAAATCCCTTCCGGGTGGAAGAAGTTAACTGCATGCTGACCACAAGCAGGTAGACCCCAGACTGGTTGGAACCAGGAGGTTGATGATGTTGACTCCGATTACCTCACCACCAACCAATCAGAAGAATGTCCATGAGCTGATCATGAACCTCACCACCCCCCCTCCCTCACCCTGTCTTTAAAAACCTTTCCCTGAAAACCACTGGGGAGTTTGGGTCTTTTGAGCATGTGCAGCCTGGACTCCTTGCTTGGCACCTGCAATAAATGCTGCACTTTCCTTCACCACAACCCAGTGTCAGTAGATTGGCTTTACTGTGTGCAGGCGAGTGGACCCAAGTTTGGTTTGGTAACAGTACCAGAATATGACCCTAAAACTAAGCCAACTCCAAGACTCAGTGAGATCACACTGGATGGGTCATGTGCTAAGGCCATGTGTAATTTTGGTAATATTTAAGGGGTAATAATAGATATGCTTATTTTAAATTGTACCTAAAACTTATGAATCATGGCTCTTACTCATATCCAGTATAAGGAATATATACAAATCTTACAGTAGTTTAAGTGAAATAATGTGAGTGCTTTATCAGCAAAATTTCAGAAAATTGAAAAAGCATTCTTCTTCCCCCTTTTTTCATATACACACATGCACAGACAGGGGGCATCTACAGAGGCAGCTGACTCCAGTATAATGACAACAATAGTAGCTACCATTTCCCGAGGGCTTACTGTGTGCCCAGCATGATGCTGAGAACTTTAAAGAAATCATCTCATTTAATCCTGAAATAGCTGTCATACCTCCCCCACTTTTTACAGACAAGGCAATTGAAGGTATGAAATTGTAAGAGGTGAAGCTGGGCTTTGAACCCAGGCATCAGGACGTGGGGCACTTGCACTCCAGCCACTGCATTTACTGCTTCCCAGCGGCCCCCTTGGGTCCCTGCCCTTCTCTGCACCTTGGTTCAGAGGCTTCTCATACATGGAAGACGGCTCACCTGGCCTTCTGGAATCTTGATTTCCTTATTTGTAAAATGGGGGAGGGTGGCCTGGGTGACACATTTTGAGCAGTGAATTGTATTTAGCAATTGAAGTCAGATGGCTTCCAATAAAGCTGATAGTGTAGATGGTCCCTGAATTATTTTCAGCTTGGACATTCTAGGAGCCTTTGTCCTCATCACTCATTCCAACATTTCTCACTCTCTTGCCGTGCCTTTGATCTAGCCTGAATCCCCATTGCGTGTGAACTCATCCATTTTTACATGGAAATTCATCTCTCGGCTGCAGAGAGATGAAGTCTGCCTGTGCGTGCGTGTGTCTGGGTGGACTTGTGGCTTGAGGGTATGTGAGGGATCTAAATGAGCAGATAGAGCTGCTGAAGATTAAAAGTGCAAATGTGAAGCTGGAGACGGACACGTGACGGGGGAGGGACGTTCAGGCCGAGCGCAATCAGGCACAGCTGGCAGACGGCCACGCTCACGCGGGGATGGGAGTCCGTCTCCGGAACCGGGCCGACCTGAGGCTGGGGTGGCCGTCAGGGCGCATCAGCAGTCACTGCTCCCACGCTCAGCTGGCGCCCAAGGCCCTCTCCCCACCCCCTGCCAGAGCTGAGACCAGAGAGCTGCCAGAGAAATGGGATCCCGGCCTCAGGGCCAAATCAGACCAAAGGGCAGACTGGCTCCAGGGAGAACCCATTCTTCATTTCGCCTTTTTGAAATGGAGATCAAATTTGAGGTCTTGTTAAAATAGAAGGTCATCCAGCAGGCTTCAGATCACAGAAGCCCAGCTCTTCACTGGAACATGGCAGCAGCAACAGGAGTGGTAGCTGTCCCCTGTGGGTCCTTCTGTGACCCACACCTCCTTTCCAGGGCACTCAGGGCTTGGGCTTGAGGGAAAAAGAACTATCAATATCCTGATGAGTGGGTGCTGGAGGCACAGTCCTTGGAATCGATAGGTTTTCTTGATTCTAAACTGAGGTCAAATAGCAAGTGACAGGGAGCATCTGTTTGGGGAGGGGACTTTGGGGCATTGATCCCAGCACCTATGGCCCTTCCTGCATAGGGCTCCCAGCCCACTGCACACTGGGTCCTGCTGGTGTAAATGCAGCCCGGCCCTAGGTCTTGGAAGGCCCCAGGTCTTGGAAGGCCCCAGTCACACTGCTGCTGGCAAGGAGCACTGTCGAGCTGCGGTGATCTCTGCTCAGAACCCCACCCTGCCCAGGCCTGGGGCTTTCAGACCTCCCTGCCTCCGAGGTAGTATAAGAAGGCAGGTCGGCAGCCGAGTCTTGAGGGATCCTCATGTTTGCCATCAGGCGTAGGAGGGAGAGAAAAGCAAACATAAGGGCCACACAGCTGCCTGCCTTGAGATGAGTACCTAGGAGGATGAGCAGGTTGGTGAGGGTGGAAGGGGGCAGATAATGTGATCACGGTAATTTCAGGCTTCAAAATCATAGTCACTCTTAAGGAAATGCCTCCTCTTTTCCAGTCACCTGTGCCAGGCACTGCATATATGTTATATCCAAACCCAAGAACTCTGTAAGTAGGGACCGTTCCTCCCATTTTACAGAGAGGAAACTGAGGTTTGGAGAAACTAGATAATTTTCCTTCAAACCACGTTGAGTAAGTGGAGGTGTGTTTTTAACGTAGAAGGTGTTAAAATCCAGGCTGGGGTTAAATTCTGACTCCCTAACCTACCTGCTAGGTGATCCTGGGTAAGAAGTACTTACTGTCTTCACATTTTAGTTTCTTTACCCATAAAGTGGAGCTAATGCCCACCTCACTGGGTCTTCGTGAGGCTTATATGGGCTGGATCTTCAGGCACTTGTTACGGTGCCTGGTGCAGAGCAGGCTGGCCGGTCGCCGCCCAGGAGGACCAAGAGCCTCTTGCCTTGGGAAAGGGAGTGACTTGTAAATGTTTTCCTCACCTCCAAATACTCTCTCCGCTTACTGGGCCCTCTGAAGAGCCCGTATTTTCAAGGCATTTAGAAAATGAGAACTTTTGCTGAAAAAAATCATGGAGGAGTAAACGTCACCTGGCCTCAGGATACTTCAGGTGGTACTCTCTTCCTTCGGGTCTCCAAGCCAGGAAGGTCTTGTCCCAACAGATCCTCAGGAAAGTGCCTACAATAGCATGTCCTACACTTTCCTATCATTTCCTCCCAGTATCTAACCTCAATCCTGCCTTGCTGCCCTGTAGAAGAGCCGGTGTCACCTAATCTAGGACAGGTGTTCACCATCCGTGACCTGACACCTCTGCTGTAGCTTCAGGATGGTTATTAAGTTCCATCTCGGTCACATCTCTTTAGGATGGACAATCCCACTGCCCGTGGAACCAACAGACTGCCTTCTCGGAATAAGCCACGATCCTGAGGGTGGTTAGGACAGTGCCAGGGGCTCCAGTCACGAGGAGAGGAGCCCCTTCTTCAACACGTAGGTAGTTTCTTCCGGGCTGCCTGGGAGCCCAGTATGGTAGCACGTGTTAGAGGTGACGAGGCTAGGGCGGGTTGGCTCCGCAGGGAGACGGAGACACCGGTGTGTAAAACATCTCTCTCCACCTGCAAGAGGAGGGCGATCCTCAGGTGCAGCCAGACCCTCCTCCAAAGCAGAGGGATGGCTGTGCTTGGCAGGCTCTCTGAGGCAAAGATAATAATATAATTTGACTTTCCGCACTCTTCGGGGAAGAGATTACACTTATAATAGCCATTTTCATGAGCCGGGGAGGAGGAGTGCAGCCAAAGAGAGGGAGTAGGAGGGGTCTGAACTTCAAATCGGAGGAGACAAGCCTGCTGGTTATGTACACAGGCAGGCTTTTCCATTTCTAAAGCTCCACTGAATTCTCTCCAAAACCAGCAAATTTTGCAGCCTCTAATTTTCTTCTCTGTGTTCTATTTAGCACCAAGCCATCTCCCTCTGCAATTCAGTAGCCTCTTGAAGTGTGTTTGTTTGCATGATGGGACTGAGTGGGCAAGTCCCAGCCTCTCTAATGTGGCCTGTCACTTGCCTGCCACCCAGGGACAGTAGGGCACCAACACAGAGTACTCCAGTGAGCTTGATCCCAGAGTGAGACTCTCAGGGTTACTGATTTCCTTCCAGCCCCACAAAGTGACAATGATCTCTCTTGGTTTCCAAGGGCTATCTCACTTGCAAAGACCCATTTGTTTGGGTGTGTTGAAAAAAATCTCTCAGGAGGAGGATTTCCTTTCTTACGTGGTCCAAAAACATTCAGTTCTGATTCCTTAAAGGACGTGTGCTTACCTTTTCCCAGCTCCCTTAAATTTAACTCAGATGACATCAAAGTCAACCCCCTCAATCTCAAGATGGAGCCTACAAATCTCTCATATTTGTGTAGCATTTTGCAATTCCTCGTGGCTTTACCTCCAAAACTTCATTCAATCTTCACAGTAATGTTGGAGATAGGTTGGACAGGTACTACTCTAGCTTTTCCAAAAGCAGCAACCAAAGCTCAGAGAGGTTGAGTGTCTTGCCCAAAGTCACACAGCTGCCAGGTAGCAGGGTAAGTAGGACCACAGGCCTTTGGAACTTTGGTCTGGGACACTTGGCATTCACTCTACCATGCAGGTCCCACCTCCTACCCCAAAACAGTCAAGTGATGGTACTGAGAAGTGGAAGAGTGGTGGCACTTATTGGACTTTTTGCTTAGGGACTTGGGGTCCAAAGGTGACCCTGTCAGTTTCAGAGTGGACTGAGGGCAACTGTAAGGGAGCAGTGCCTTTTGGGGATGAGGTGGGAGAGCAAGGTGGGTTAGAGAAATAGATTATGTCTGGATTTGTGAGAGTTCAGGAGAGAAACAGATTCCCCCCCACCCCACCCCGCTCTGGCACTGGGAGCAGAAGACAATTTAAGGGAAGGGGGCGTCACAGCATCCTTGCACGGGGCGGAGGAAGGCAGCGGGTGGTGCTTCCAGGACTGACTCCCCTGGACCTGACAGAACTCCCTGCTGGGGAGCCACACCCACCACTCAACCCACTGAATTCAAGACCGTGCGCCACAGCCAGGCCTGAGGCCATGCAGACGCCGCTGCAGCTGTGTCTTGGCACTTCAGAGCTGGAAAACAGAGGCCAAAACGCCACTCCTGAAAAACCTGATGGTTCTAGCGTGTTGCCAGCAGAAAACAGCAAGAGGGGCAGGTGGGGTGTTAGGCAGAATCCAGTTCCTATCTAGAACCGCTGCTTACCAGAGAGTCTGGGAAAGTCTTGTGACCAGTGAAAACCAACAGGCGAGCACTCTGAAGATCAGTATTCAGGTCTGGAGTGGATATTCAGAAAGTCTTTATTGGCACAGGAACGAGCCAGAGCTCACACGGACGCCACGTCTCTCAAGAATTGTCCATGTACTTCATGGTAGAGCTGAGAATCTCCATCCCGTGAAGCTCTCTCAGTAGAGCAGCAAACCTGTCATAATCAGAACACAAACTCCAGGACATAAATGCCAGGGTGCAGACACCTGGCCCCCAGAGGCATTCCCCCCCAGGCAGAAGCCGGCTGGGAAGGCAGGACAGGGCAGCTGCTGTTGCCCTGGGGAGCCCTAAAGATCAAAGCGCGGAGACCCTCAGGAGGCCCACAAAACACGGCAACACTCGCCGTGTGAGTGGCAGATGTGACAGGGACCTGCGGGACCTGCTCTCGGGAGCTCCCCAGCAGGTTGCCACAGCGAGCCCATCCTAGCTGATGTGCTTTGCTTTCTGCAGAAGAAAGATTTTATCCATTCCTTCCATTTGAACAATCAGACGGAACTCGAAAAGACCGTAGACGTCATCCAGGCCCACCCTCTCATTCTCCAGAGGAGGGGTGGGAGGGGGAGGCTGTGCGAGAAGGAAGCAGGCAGGCCAGAGGCCCTCCCCACCATGGAAGGCACCCCTCCTGGGCCAGGGCACCACGCTCAGCCACAGGTGGGCACCTTCTAGGAACACGAGGACCAGGCGTTCCAGCGCCTCAGATCGGGGCAGAGCGGGACGGAAGCCTGAGCTGAGAGAGGCACGATACCCAGGTCAAGCGCAGGCTCCTGTCCGAGCTTGTTGGGTGGCCTTAATCATGCCGCTCCCCAACCTCGTCTGTTTTCTCCAGTGCAAGAGCTTACCCTACAGGACATTCTCCCATACGCTTAGGTCCCAAGCAAAAAAAAAAAAAAAAAAAAAAAATGAAGCGGGGGAGGTCTGTTTCTGGAAAAGCAGAGGAGAGAGAAAGGAGACAGAGAGAAGGGGAGATGGTGTGAGAGGGAGAGGGAGGAGGGGTAGAAAGAGGAGAGGCTGGAGGAGACCGCGGGAATGGAACAGAGAGAAGACGACGGCCGTCGGTGCCCGGAAAGATCCCTGTCCCATAACCGTGTTCCCTCTCCGGCTGCAGCCTGAGCTCTCCCCAGTGCCCTGGGGGTGGGGGGGCTTCCTCCAGAGAAGCAGCTGGGCTCCCTGCCACGCCGTGCACCTGGGCTCGGCCGTGCACAGCTTCCCCAGGGCGATGCCCGCGTTCAGCTGCACGGCCGTCTTCTGCGCGTCGCCGCCCGCGAGCTTCAGCAAGACCGGCACGATGTCCGTGGTCAGCAGGGACGAGGCCACGTGTGGCACCTCCACGCAGTTCCCCAGGCAGAGGGTGGCGTTGCCCACCAGAATCTCATCCTCCGAGCCCAGCAGCTGCATCAGGACGCCGAGCTCTACAGGGTGGAGAACAAGTGGGAGGCTGGCAGTGGAACATGGGGGGCACAGGGAGGTGGCAGCGGATGGACATGTCACCTGCTCGGCAAATCCCTATTGAGTGCTCCGAAGCTCTCTGGCTCCTGGCTGTGTCTCTGAAGGACCTCAGGAGCCCAGGGCAGAGCCTGGCAGGACTCAGTTGTCCCGGGAATGCAGGCTATGCATCGGACAGGTCCATTCTCTCTACATCCCCAATCTGAACCTCTCAGCTCCACCCGACAGCCCCCGCCTGAGTGGCAGGCCATGGGCTGGCACCCTGTACCTGTGGGGCCAGGAACAGGTTCCACAGGAAAGGTTCCTGCTCCCCACTCAGTGGGGACCCCATCCGTTCACGCCTGTGCGGCCCAGAGGAGGTGAGAAGGAGAGCGTTAGCCGGACCCCTGCCCCGCATGACAGGGCAGTGACTGGACTAAAGCCAGGCTCAGCCTCTCCCACTCTCCTTGGTCACTAAGGTGTTTCCCCTGGGAAGGAAGAGGACCCGTGTTAGGTCAGTCTAAGCAGAATGCTTTACAAACAAGCTCAATTTCCTTGGAGTGGGGAGGTAGCTCCCAGCTTTGATTCTGTTATCTTTGAGCTGCTTCCCAGCTGAGTCTTCCAGCAAAGATGTGGTACCTGTGCGGGGCCGAATGCTAATTAAGAGCTTTCAGAGCTGGAGGTGAGGTGACGTCATCTTCATACACACTGCCTGAGTCCGGGGAGCGGGTGATGCCATCATCCTCAGTCTTTCCTCCCTCCTCACCGGCAGTGCCCTTTGCAGCTTCCCGGCTTGATTAACCTCTGGGTTAATGTGGGCTCCACTTAAAGAAACTATCACTTACTTTTATCCAGTCTTATCAGCTCTTCTCGCGCTTCGTGATAACTATTAGTGCAGATGGCGAGTATCTTTACCGCATAACGTGACGCAGTCTGGCCTCCTGCCTAGATTTCAGAGTGAAATTAGGAAAAGAAAATCAATGCCATGGTTGTTCTCGGCCAGAAACTACAGTCAGCAGCTGTGATTGTGCTCGTGGCTTCCTAGACTTCTGAGACAGAGCTCTGCTGACAATAGCGTGTGCTTCCTGGCGAGTGGGCCTGGTCCCTGCTGGGATGCAGTGTCACTCACATCCTCCCTAACGTGGCCCTCACCCCTGCTATGAATGTAGGCCTGTCATGTGCACCTGAGTAATTACCTGTGGAAGGCTTAGGAGTGAGGGGCTGAGAACAGAATGGTGTTGTCGACCGGCAGATCTACCAAAAAAGGGAGGAAAAGGCCCTCCCATGTCATTTCACCATTTGAGAATGAGGGTTGACTTGAGAAGGCTGTCAGGCTGACAGGCCTGCATGGAGAACATTACGAAGCTAGATCATTTTAAGAGGTGACAACTGGCGAATCATAACCCTTAAAATCACCCTATGTGGGGTCTTTAAAATGCATGTGTGTGTGAAGGCATGCATAATGCACATGCGTGTGCATGCAACCAGCAGGCTCAGGTGGGTGTGCAAGAGTTATACAGAGTGAATGACGGTCATCATCCGCGTGGCTGCCTAAACTCAGACCCACCACCCTGCCCCCTCAATATCGCCCCTGCCCCAGAAGCAGCCCCCCGACAGAGCACGCTTCCTGGTGCCACTCAGCCTGGGTTTTATGAGTAAGTCTCCCGTGGGGTCACCACAGTAACATGCGGGTGTGACCCTCACTGGGCACATGCATTGCTGGCGGGACCCAGAGATGCAACCTAGTAACTCACCTCCCACTTCAGGAGAATCTAGTTAACTCTTGTACTGACTCACATAGATTCACTGCACTCATATTGCGGGGAAAATCTGAACATCCTTTTAAAAGCTACACGGTTACTCTGCAGCCTACATATCTCATAAATGGAGTTATCTCCAACCTTCTCCAGGTAACTGGATAAAGCGTCACGAGCAGGAAACCATGAACAAAACCAGGACCTGAGAAACCTTGTTGAAGCCACTCAGACCATCTTTTGCGAGGACAGAGGCCATACATTTTTAAAGTTAGGTTTAAGTGGTAAGCAGTTTTTATGGATGTATCTAACGAACAATTATTTGTTCAACAATCTTACATTGCTGGTCAGAGCAGAGTCTGGGGGGACAGGCAGAAGGGAATCTCCATTCGAGAAGGTTAGAAGCTAGCAGGGGGGAAATAGAAGAACCTTAACTGAACAAAGCCCTCCTTAATTCTGTTCCCCAAATAAAATATGACACTCCCGGAAATTCAGGAGGTTGTAACCAATGAAGTTATTTTACCTTCAGGAATTTAATCATTTTCTTCACCACTCCTGCTCTGAGGGCCTCCTCAACAATTTTCAGAGAGGAAGCAAGGGTGCGGCTAAGAATGCCAGCAGCTCTCTGAGTGAAGCAGAAAGAAAGGCTGATTAAACGTTCCTAAGTGGGGAGGGGCAAGAAAGGGGTAGGGGGTTAAGGCTACAAACTACGATGCATAAAATAAATAAGCCACAAGGGTATATTGTACAGCATAGGGAATATAGCCAATATTTTATCATAACTATAAATGGAGCAGAACCTTTAAAAATTGTGAATCACTGTGTTGTACACCTGAAACTTAGATAATATTGTACACCCACTATACCTCAATAGAAATTTCTTTCTTAAAATGCTGATGACCTTTTAAAGTCAAGAAGTAGTTTGGTGAGGCAAAAACAATCATTAGTATTAGATGCAAAATAATATTTTGACTTTAAAAATACAGTGGCCAAGGAATTGATAGCAAGTCAAGTACTGTTCTTTGTAATAAAGCTGCTGGGTAGGCAATTCTAAGGGCTGCCAACATTGCCCCCGGGTGCACAGAGGCCCAGCTTATTCCAGCTTCACACAGGACCAGCGTTCAACCCTTGGCAAGAAAGTCCTGCCCTGTATCACCCGTGGGGCTCTGATACCAACAGGGCCCTTATTAGATGGTGGACTTCCTGGATGGATCCTCTGGGACTTTTAGCTTTTCCTTTATCTTTTCTAAATCTGTCTTTTTATTCTATTCTCTGGGAGACTTCATTGATTTTATTTGCCAGTTCTGATTTTTAAAAAAATAGTTCTGTTACTATTTTATGGCCATAACACTATCTTGAATCTTTCTGAAGATACGAGTGATAGTTATTAATTTTTTCTTCTGTTTTCTACTTCATCTCTATTTTTTAAGAGTCAAATTTTCTGCTTACCTTGCTTTGTCTATTTATTTGTATGGCTTTCCTGATACGCCTGGTGAGAGCTACCCTTAGCTCTCCAGTCACATTTATGAAAAAAGCAGTATGTTTGGGTACACTATGTTTATGGGAAGTTTGTCCACTGACAGGTGGAGAGGTGGCACTCTCAAATACCAGAAAGCAAAAATTTTTTCTCTGGTCTTTCAATTCCTTTAGGAAAAAAAGGCTCATTTTATGCCTGAGGAATAGATGCGTGGCTGCCAAATGCAGTCCCCCCATCTCTTACTTCTGTCCTCTGCTGTAGCTGGCAGTCTGAATTCTCGATCTTCTCCATGGAACTGCAAGACAGACCTGCTACCTCCCAGCTGGGCTCCCCTCATCTGTCCTCTACACGAAGGCTTCTTTAGCCCTGCCTCATTAATTACCAGTCTGGCAGCTGTTCTCCATCTTCCAGAAACTAGCTAAAATAACTTACCCTTTGGCGACCTCTTGCCTGTTCACTTTGTCAGTGTGGGTTTCTGCCTTTTTTTCCCCCTAATGTCTTTAGTCTCATTTTAATGAAGTCTCCAGAGCAAGAATGGACAAGCTTGTGTATTATCATATTACCTATCTTGTTTCCCTAATCTGCTTCCTGCAGGGGCTAGGATGTGACTACAGTTGACAGTACAGCTCTCTTTTCAGGCCCAAGGCGGTAGAGAGAGCACCGTATTAAAGGACCGGGTTCCCTGCTAAGGCTACTGCCCTGCTCAACAAGCTGGTCAGCACCCACCTAGCTGTGGCCAAGCAGAGTCCTGGGGACATCTGGCCCAGAGTCCTTGAAGGGCCAGTGTGGAACTAGTGCAGGCCCAGCTTTAGACCCACCAGCCAGAAAACCCCAAGTACCCAAGAACAGTGGTGCTTACCACTTTTGGGGTCGTGTATCATTTTTGAGGATCTGATGAAAGCTGTGGTGGCCTCCAGTCCCATGAAAATGCACATACACTCAGAATTTTCTGTACAATTGCTGGGGGTTCCAGGGAACCTGAAGACCTACCACATCTTCCTGGAGCCCAGGTTAAGCAGCTTTGCCCTGTAAGTCTGGATTGACTTCAGGGAAGCTGTGGGCTTGCTGGCCACAAACAGGATATGCTGGATCTACTTGGAAGGTTTTTACAACCCTGGAACCAGTCCCCCGGCTATGATACTTTTTTTTTTTTCAAAAAAAAATTTTTTTTAATACAGCAGGTTCTCATTACTTATCTATTTTGTACATATTAGTGTATATACGTCAATCCCAATTTCCCAATTCAGCCCACCACCATCCCCCCTTCACATCCCCCCCTTGGTGTCCATACATTTGTTCTCTACATCTGTGTCTCTATTTCTGCCTTGCAAACCAGTTCACCTGTACCATTTTTCTAGATTCCACATATATGCGTTAATATACGATATTTGTTTTTCTCTTTCCGACTTACTTCACTCTGTATGACAGTCTCTACATCCATCCACATCTCTACAAATGACCCAATTTCGTTCCTTTTTATGGCTGAGTAATATTCCATTGTATATATGTACCACATCTTCTTCATCCATTCGTCTGTCGATGGGCATTTAGGTTGCTTCCATGGCCTGACTATCGTAAATAGTGCTGCAATGAACATTGGGGTGCATGTGTCTTTTTGAATTATAGTTTTCTAAGGGTATATGCCCAGTAGTGGGATTGCTGGGTCATATGGTAATTCTATTTTTAGTTTTTTAAGGAACCTCCATACTGTTCTCCATAGTGGCTGTATCAATTTACATTCCCACCAACAGTGCAAGAGGGTTCCCTTTTCTCCACATCCACTCCAGCATTTGTTGTTTGTAGATTTTCTGATGATGCCCATTCTAACTGGTGTGAGGTGTTGCCTCATTGTAGTTTTGATTTGCATTTTTCTAATAATTAGTGATGTTGAGTAGCTTTTCATGTGCCTCTTGGCCATCTGTATGTCTTCTTTGGAGAGATGTCTATTCAGGTCTTCTGCCCATTTGTTGATTGGGTTGTTTGTTTTTTTAATATTGAGCTGCATGAGCTGTTGATATTTTTTTTGAGATTAATCCTTTGCCTGTTGATTCGTTTGCAAATATTTTCTCCCATTCTGAGGGTTGTCTTTCTGTTTTGTTTATAGTTTCCTTTGATGTGCAAAAGATTTTACTAGGTCCTATTAGGTCCAATTTGTTTTGATTTCCATTACTCTAGGAGGTGGGTCAAAAAAGATCTTGCTGTGATTTGTCAAAGAGTGTTCTTCGTATGTTTTCCTCTAAGAGTTTTATAGTGTCCGGTGTTACATTTAAGTATTTAATCCATTTTGAGTTTATTTTTGTGTATGCTGTTAGGGAGTGTTCTAATTTCCTTCTTTTACATGTAGCTGTCCAGTTTTGCCAGCACCACTTACTGAAGAGACTGTCTTTTTTCCACTGTATATTCTTGCCTCCTTTGTCATAAATTAGGTGACCATAGGTACATGGGTTTATCTCTGGACTTCCTATCCTGTTCCATTGATCTATATTTCTGTTTCTGTACCGGTACCATATTGTCTTGACTACTGTAGCTCTGTAGTATAATCTGAAGTCAGGGAGTCTGATTCCTCCAGCTCCATTTTTTTCCCTCAAGACTGCTTTGCCTATTCAGGGTCTTTTGTGTCTCCATACAAATTTTAAGATTTTTTGTTCTAGTTCTGTAAAAAATGCCACTGGTAATTTGATAGGGATTGCATTGAATCCCTAGATTGCTTTGCATAGTATAGTCATTTTCAAAATATTGAGTCTTCCAATCCAAGAACATGGTATATCTCTCCATCTGTTTGTGTCATCTTTGATTTATTTCATCAGTGTTTTATAGTGTTCTCAGTACAGGTCTTTTACCTCCTTAGGTAGGTTTATTGCTAGGTATTTTATTCTTTTTGTTGCAGTGGTGAATGGGATTGTTTCCTTAATTTCTCTTTCTGATCTTTCATTGTTAGTGTATAGGAATGCAAGAGATTTCTCTGCATTAATTTTGTACCCTGCAACTTGACCAAATTCATTGATTAGCTCTAGTAGTTTTCTGGTGGCATCTTTAGGATTCTTTATGTATAGTATCATGCCATCTGCAAACAGTGACAGTTTTTCTTCTTGTTTTCCAATTTGTATTCCTTTTATTTCTTTTTCTTCTCTGATTGCCGTCGCTAGGACTTCCAAAACTATGTTGAATAATAGTGGCAAGAGTGGACATCCTTGTCTTGTTCCTGATCTTAGAGGAAATGCTTTCACTTTTTCACCATTGAGAATGATGTTTGCTGTGGGTTTGACATATATGGCCTTTATTATGTTGAGGTGGATTCCCTCTATGCCCACTTTCTGGAGAGTTTTTATCATAAATGGGTGTTGAATTTTGTCAAAAGCTTTTTCTGCATCTATTGAGATGATCATATGGTTTTTATTCTTCAGTATGTTAATATGGTGTATCACAGTGATTGATTTGTGTATACTGAAGAAACCTTGCATCTCTGGGATAAATCCCTCTTGATCATGGTGTATGATCCTTTTAATGTGCTGTTGGATTCTGTTTGCTAGCATTTTGTTGAGGATTTTTGCATCTATATTCATCACTGATATTGGTCTGTAATTTTTTTTTTGTAGTATCTCTGTCTGGTTTTGGTATCAGGGTGATGGTGGCCTCGTAGAATGAGTTTGGGAGTGTGCCTTCCTCTGCAATTTTTTGGAAGAGTTTGAGAAGGATGGCTGTTAGCTCTTCTCTAAATGTTTGACAGAATTCGCCTGTGAAGCCATCTGGTCCTGGACTTTTGTTTGTTGGAAGATTTTTAATCACAGTTTCAATTTCACTACTTGTGATTGGTCTGTTCATATTTTCTATTTCTTCCTGGTTCAGTCTTGGAAAGTTATACCTTTCTAAGAATTTGTCCATTTCTTCGTGGTTGTCCATTTTATTGGCATAGAGTTGCTTGTAGTAGTCTCTTACGATGCTTTGTATTTCTGCAGTGTCTGTTGTAACTTCTCCTTTTTCAGTTCTAATTTTATTGATTTGAGTCCTCTCCCTCTTTTTCTTGATGAGTCTGGCTAAAGGTTTATCAATTTTGTTTATCTTCTCAAAGAACCAGCTTTTATTGGTCTTTGCTATTGTTTTCTTTGTTTCTATTTCACTTATGTCTGCTCTGATCTTTATGATTTCTTTCCTTCTGCTAACATTGGGTTTTGTTTGTTCATCTTTCTCTAGTTCCTTTAGGTGTAAGGTTAGATTGTTTATTTGAGATGTTTCTTGAGGTAGGATTGTATTGCTATAAACTTCCCTCTTAGAACTGCTTTTGCTGCATCCCATAGGTTTTGGATTGTTGTGTTTTCATGGTAATTTGTCTCTAGGTATTTTTTGTTTTCCTCTTTGTTTTCTTCAGTGATCTCTTGGTTATTTAGTAGTGTATTGTTTAGCCTCCATGTGTTTGTATATTTTACAGTTTTCCTGTAATTGATATCTAGTCTCATAGCATTGTGGTCAGAAAACTTGATACGATTTCAATTTTCTTAAATTTACCGAGGCTTGATTTGTGACCCAAGATGTGATCTATCCTGGAGAATGTTCTGTGCGCACTTGAGAAGAAAGTATAATCTGTTTTTGGATGGAATGTCCTATAAATATTAATTAAAAGTATCTGGTCTATTGTGTCATTTAAAACTTGTGTTTCCTTATCAATTTTCTGTCTGGATGAGCTGTCCATTGGTTTAAGTAGGGTGTTAATGTCCCCCACTATTACTGTGTTACTGTCGATTTCCTCTTTTATAGCTGTTAGCAGTTGCCTTATGTATTGAGGCGCTCCTATGTTGGGTGCACATATATTTATAATTGTTATATCTTCTTCTTGGATTGATCCCTTGATCATTATGTAGTGTCCTTCCTTGTCTCTTGTAACATTCTTTATTTTAAAGTCTATTTTATCTGATATGAGTATAGCTACTCCAGCTTTCTTTTGATTTCCATTTGCATGGAATATATTTTTCCATCCCCTCACTTTCAGTTTGTATGTGTTCCTAGGTCTGAAGTGGGTCTCTTGTAGACAGCATATATATGGGTCTTGTTTTTGTATCCATTCAGCGAGCTTGTGTCTCTTGGAGCATTTAATCCATTCACGTTTAAGGTAATTGTCAATATGTATGTTCCTATTACCATTTTTTTAATTGTTATGAGGTTTTTTTTGTAGGTCCTTTTTTTCTCTTGTGTTTCCCACTTAGAGAAGTTCCTTTAGCATTTGTTGTAGAGCTGGTTTGGCAGTGCTGAATTCTCTTAGCTTTTGCTTGTCTGTAAAGCTTTTGATTTCTCCATCAAATCTGAATGAGATCCTTGCTGGGTAGAGTAATCTTGGTTGTAGGTTCTTCCCTTTCATCACTTTAAATATATCATGCCACTCCCTTCTGGCTGTAGAGTTTCTGCTGAGAAATCAGCTGTTAATCTTATGGGAGTTCCCTTGTATGTTATTTGTCGTTTTTCCCTTGTTGCTTTCAATAGTTTTTGTCTTTAATTTTTGTCAGTTTGATTACTATGTGTCTTGACGTGTTTCTCCTTGGGTTTATCCTACCTGGGACTCCCTGTGCTTCCTGGACTTGGGTGGCTATTTCCTTTCCCATGTTAGGGAAGTTTTCAACTATAATCTCTTCAAATATTTTCTCGGGTCCTTCCTCTCTCTCTTCTCTTTCTGGGACCCCTATAATGCGAATGTTGGTGCATTGAATGTTGTCCCAGAGGTCTCTTAGGATGTCTTCATTTCTTTTCATTCTTTTTTCTTTATTTTGTTCCGTGGCAGTGAATTCCACCATTCTGTCTTCCAGGTCACTTATCCGTTCTTCTGCCTCAGTTATTCTGCTATTGATTCCTTCTAGTGTAGTTTTCATTTCAGTTACTGTATTGTTCATCTCTGTTTGTTCTTTAATTCTTCTAGTGTTTCTTCCTTAATTCTTCTAGGTCTTTGTTAAACATTTCTTGCATCTTCTTGATCTTTGCCTCCATTCTTTTGCAAGGTCCTGGATCATCCTCACTATCATTATTCTGATTTCGTTTTCTGGAAGGTTGCTTGTCTCCACTTCATTTAGTTGTTTTTCTGGGGTTTCATCTCGTTCCTTCATCTGGTACATAGTCCTCTGCCTTTCCATTTTGTCCTTCTTTCTGTGAATGTGGTTTTCATTCCACAGGCTGCAGAACAGTAGGTCTTCTTGCTTCTGCTGTCTGCCCTCTGGTGGATGAGGCTATCTAAGAGGCTTGTGCCCAGGCTGTGATCTTTGAAGGGCTGGTTTCCCAGTCTTGCCCTGGATGTGACACCAATTGTTTCTCTAGGTTTAGGGCCCTGACCTAATAGGCATAAAAGTTAGGGTGATTCCTAATGTGAGTGAAGAACACATCCCAGGATAATGGCAAACAGCCTCTTGAATCATATCAACTTTCTCCTCCTGATACACTGTGCTAACCATAGGCCTTCTTAATTTTCTTAGCCAAATGTCAGAAACAGAAGAAAGCCATTCCAGCGTATGTCTCCAAGGGGGCTAAAACCATTATGCATAAACAACCTCCAGAATCACTGGCTTCAAAATATGTGTCTGGCTTTTTTGACTATGGAAGAAAGATTCCAAATAAAATCATTTGGCCTGTCCAATTTGCACAGAGATGGCTTGATATAGGACAAATCAGATAGATTACCTCGGATAAGTTGTTAAGTGCCACAGTTTACAGAAAAGGGATTCTTAACTGGGGTTCCTGGACTCTAGGGCCTCCACAGATGGGCACTGGTGGGGGGTGTCACCAAATCCCCTGAAACCATAGGCAAATTCGGTATTTATGTGCTATGGGCATCGTTTTGAGGAGTATATAATCTGTCCCATATCTCAGAGAATCAATAGAATCTGAAAGGTGTGGTGACTTCAAAACAAAACAAAACTAAAGGAGAACAACAAAGAAAGCTGTTTCTGGATTTCCCTGGGAGAAGCTTACTGTGAGGATTCCTCCATCCTGGCTGTTCAGTAGAGACAGGCACTTCCTGCTCACCTCCATGGCCCAAACCTACAACAACAGGGAGCAGGAGAAGGAGTTTGCCTGTCCTCGTCATGGTCCTCTGCCTCTTCCTTCTGAGCGCTCAAGTAGAACCGACCACTCTCCACTCCCTCCCTCTCGCCACCACCACGTCTGTCCACATTTCCTTCACAACATCTTCTTCTATTGCTCTCATTTCTTCCCACGTCCAACTCCCCTAACTACAGGGTGACACCTTGAGAGCATGTCATATTTGACTTTGTAAATGCAGAACCTAGCACTGTGCTCAGTGCCCTGGATACTCAACTGGTTTTCAGAATCAGTACCTGACAGAGCGACTCATCCATCCCTCGGCAGCGCAGGGACAGAGCGTCCGCCCAGCCTTCCCCATTCCCACTGCCAGTGTAGGAGCACTGCCGTGCTTCTATCCTCTTTGCAGAAATGAGAACAGTTCTATGCAACAGAAGGGGTTAAGGTAGGGAGAAAAGAATGTGGTACCTCAGAGACAAAGGGGGACTGAAGACACAAGTTCATCATGAGTCCCAGGAGGGTATACATGACCTCTCTGAACAGGTCCATATCCTCCTCACACTTGGCCTTTGGAAACAAAACAAGGTGATCAATGATCTTCCTGCAGCTTGTCATGGTCATCTGTTCCCCTTGGCGATGGTCTCAGTATCACTCACACTCCCTAAAATTGTCAGTGTCATGAACCTAAGTGATGTGGGAAGATCTGAGACCGGTTTACAGCACAGAGTGTGTGGCGCCTCATGTCGTATGTCATATGTTGTATGCCCTGGGTTCAAACTGCAGATGGAGCTGCTGCAATGGGTGCTCAAGCCAGCTCCACAGAAAACCCTTCAAACATCTCCGGGGTGGAAGAGACTTGATCTGGAGGACTCTGTAAGGCCAGCTGCCCATCAAACCTACTGTTACAGAAGGGGTAAGCCACTGGCCCCAGCACCCTCAAACAGAATTTTTGGAAAAGCCAGATAATGAAGAAGCCGCCAATGCCCTCAAAGCAGGTAAAAGACCAACTTTGACTAGAAAAGCTGAAATACCACGAGGCCCAAGCAGGCATCCCTGAATTCTTCAGAGGCAGACATCTGTCTTCGGGTGGCAGCCTCAGCGCTGAGGTTTCCCATAACGGCAATACACTGGCAGAGAGCTGAGGTGTTGGTGACCTTGGGATCTCTCTTCTAAAAGGGGATGAAGAGAAAGCGAATCTGCAGAGAGCAGGCAAACGATGCCAGAATAATCTCTAGGGGCATCCCTCACTCACCAAAATGTCTGGGAACCAGACAGCGTTATGCCACATGGGGACATCGGTGGGGTCACGCTGGCAGAAAGGAAGGAGGCACACAGAGGGGGAGACCCCAAATCACCTTGGCCTGGAATAGGGAGGCCTAGGGCTTAATCTCAGTCACTCCATCAACCAGCTGGGGGCACTGGGACAAGTCCTGTCCCTTCTCAGACCTTCCATTTCCACATCTGTGAAATACTGGGGTGTCAGTATGCCCTCTAAGGTCCCCTGAGACTTCTATGGCTCCCTGGGGACAGGTCTAGTCACAGCACGCTCTCTTGGAGGACTCCCCGCCTGCCAATTTTCTCCCTCATCAGCTCCAACCACCACACCTGCCCTCCTGACCGAGATGACTGCCATTCAGGGGACAGGGTTGCAGGTGGTACTTATGACGGGACTTGGCTCAGAAGAAGACTGATGGAGACCGACAGACTCTCCGCCTTCACCTACTGCGGCCCCCAGGCAGGCTTTCCTCCCCTGTAACCAGCTCTGCCCGTATGCCATCTCCACCTGCCCCCACTGCAGCTGTTTCAACAACCAAGACTTGTATAAATTCCAGCTGTGAATAAATGATTAATCAACCTGAGAGGCAACAGGAGTTCTGGGGGGTAAACTGTGTTGAAACAGCCCCGCTCATGCTCCCAAAAGGGTCTGTCACAGGTGATAAAATGAGGGCTTACTCACCAGCACGCCCGTCAGTGCCAGGAGAACATCCGGAAGGCTGGCCTGGAACCAGACTTGGAATCTGCCGAGAGAATATCAGCCATGATTTATTTCTACCCCGTGCAAACTAAAACATAAATAGAGCATCTTGGGTGATGCAGCAGGCCGTCCAGCCCTGGGCCCGTGTGACTTGCCCCTGCATGGATGATTCATTCGGAACCAAAAAAGGTCGTCACCGGGCAGGTAATGTGGCTTTACTTTTTCTAAGCCTGGAGACTTGCCTTTGATGTTAAACAACAGATCTCAGAGGGCGGCTCTCTTATGCAGAAGCTGCTGGAATCCCTAGGTTTCTGCCGAACTGACTTAGCACCACCCCTGCCCTCCCCTTGCTTTGAGTCTACACGCTGCGTGCCGTGCAAACAGGAGACACGGTGTAAGCATGTTCACGTGTCACAGCCGTGAGGAGGGCCCCGAGGCACACACACGTCCACCAGCAAGAGAGGCGAGTGCACCCTCCCAGCGCGTGCTGATGGCCGGCTGCCAGCACAAGCAGCTCTCTCGCATCGTATGACCGTTCCTAAGTAAGACGCCCTAAAGTTGATGAGGAAATTAAAAACAAGATGCAGTTTTTAAAAAACTGAAAAGTTATGAAAATCTAAGACCTTTACTGTCTTCCCCAGCAGCAGCTAAACAAAGAAAAAAAAAAAAAGCGTGGGGGATGGTTACCCATTCTGCCACTGGCGGCCCGGGAGGGCTCTACTTTGTCACTGTGTTTCTCCTCCCTCCCCCTCCTTCTCTCCCTCTCTTTCTCTCTCATTTAATCAACACATGTCTGCCAGGCAGTTCCTATTAGGCACTGATTAGGGGAAGAAGCCTCAGCGCATAGCAGATTTGCTTGCTGGGAGAGTTACTCTTCTAAGTATGTTACCGCTTCCAAGCTCACTGAGGGCCGGGTCGCCCCCCGCACCTAGGGGGACTGGAACGGGAGTGGCTGACCACAGCCCCTGAAGACATCAGCTCTCCTACGCAGTGAATCTTGCGATGCTCAGTTGGTCCAGCCTCCCGTGTGCCACACGTTTTAGAAGATCAGACAGTTCAACAAAGGTTGAAGAAGAAATGTCAGTTTCTGGAAATAAAAATTACCTTTCTTCCAGAGCCAAGTCTGTGAGCAGTCCCATGGCTGAGTTGGCCTTTTTATCTGAGAAATCAAGAAATGACACGAGGGCTTCCAACAACCTGCAAAAATCCGGAACACCCTCAGGGTGGGCTGACCTCCAGCTGACAGCGTCCCCAACAAGGAGGCTTCCCGTGGAGGCCAGGAAGGAGTCAGCACCTGAGTGAAATAAGCTGAAAGGGCCTTGCCGTGCCCACCAGGAAGCCCAGCCCCTGCCTGCCCCAATGAGGCAGACACTCTCCCATGGGAATGGCTCTACCGCTTAACGTGAGGGCTCAGGGGAATTAACAGTTTTAACCAAAGTTCACTGATTTTCAGATGCTGACTTGGAAGGACTCTCTGGTGCCTCTGCCCTGGGACTCTGGCTTGGCCAAGTTGAATCACACAAATGACATGCTTACTAATCTGCTGATGACTAAGTGGGAAGGCCCTCTAATGAAGTGGGGGATGGAATCAAGATTTAACAAGATTTTGACAGGTTGCTGAATATATCAGATGAAATTTCAGAGAGTTAAACTCAAAGTCTTTCACTTAGAGCTGGAAATTCTGTTTAAGTAACAGAATTGGGAGTCCTGGTTTATACCTGACTCATGTGAAAAAAACTTACAAATTTTTAGCCAGTGGCAAACCTGGTATATGAGCAAACAGTCTGGCGCAGCTGCCAAAAAGCTAATGCAGTCTCAGGCTGCCTTAACAGACTGACCGGCACCAGGACAATGAGAGCAGAAGTCATTTGTCCATCCAGCAAACCCACACCAAGCACCTACAGCGTGCTGAGCGTCGTGCTCAGTGCTGGGACACAGTACTGAGCTCCTGGCCTCGTACAGGGACGTGTGTCAGATGATAGGTGAGAAACAGACACATGTCAAGTGGGCACAGAGTCCATCTGGCAAGAGCTGTGGGAGGATGGAGATGAGGATGACATTCCCACATCACTTGAAAGTGGAGTGTTGGCTACTTGGACCTTTGTCCGTTCAGTCAACAGCACTTACTGGCACTATGTGCCAGGTGATGCGGTAGGTTCTGGAGCCACAGGGATGAAACAAGACAAGGCCCCAGCTCCAAGGAGCTTGTAGGCCAGTGTCAGGCACGTGGGGACAGGAGCAGAGCATCGGAGGCAGAGCACACAGCAGTCACAAAGGTGATGAGGCATAGAATCGCACAGGCACACTTGGGGACTGCTGGCGGTTCCTCACAGCTAGTGCTTAGGGTGTGGGGAGGGCAGGGAGCAGCGAGGCTGGGGAGCTGGGCAGAGCCAGCCTGGGTCACGCTGGGCCTTCTGGAATGTCTGTACTTTCCCCCGTTAGCCTGTGTCCCGAGTGTGGGCAGTGGATGACTTCCTTGGTGGGGGTGTATGGGGAGGGCTGCAGGCTCTTGAGCCCCTCTCAGTCTCTGAGCTAGAGGAGGCTCCAGGAAACTGTATTCTAATAAAGCCCCCAGGGGATTCCTAAGCACTGTATTTCTCAGAAATTCAAGAACTAGTCTTAGAGGCAGTAGAGTAATTTCGGCATTTTAAGCAGGAAAGTAACAGGACAGATGTGCATTGGGGACAAATCCCTTTGGTGGTGTGCTGCAGGTGGATCAGGGCAGGCAGTACAGGAGCCAGGGAACCCAACAGGGGGAGAACTGGGATTTTCCAGACAATAAAGGTTAAGGGACTGAGCTGAGATGGGGCAGAGTAAGACGTACAGTTGAGAAGAAAGAGGCCTCACAATGACCTAGAAGTAATGATGGGAGATGTTGCAGGAGAGCCAGAGGAAATGAATCCAGGAGATGCGGAGGAGATAGGACTGACAAGTACCATTTTCTCAGGGATGTGGGGAGGAGCCAACCAGGGAGCCCTCAGGATTCTGGCCTCGGCAACGGGGCGGATGGAAACGCTATCTATGAAGACAGAAAATTCAGCTAGAGGGTCTGGTTTGAAGAACTGCTCTTTTGAAGTACTAAGTTTATGATACTTGTGACGTTGCGATGAAGGTGCCCAGTTGCAGAAGGATGTTTCCTTGTAACGTTTGAGAGAGAGACTTAGACATGATAATTAGGGCCACAGACAAGAAGAGGGCCAAGGGTAGGATCTTGCGGTCCCTGACTTGGAAAGATGACGGCATGCAGGGGGCTTGCAAAGGGAGCCGAGAAGGAATAGCAGGGAGTAGGAGGAGGGCCAGGAAGAATGATGTCAGTAGGACCAGATGCCATCAGGCTGTAACAGGAGATAAAGACTGAAAAGAGCCCATCAAACTGGGCTCTTATATTCAGGAGTACGGCCTCCAGTCACCCATATTTATGGTACTACGTTTATTCAGCAGCTTGTTCTGGGAGGGGTCTGGAAGTCGAACCACCTGAGGAGTGGTTGAGGAAACTAGGATGCTTGACCTGGAAAACACCAATGTCTTCAGACACGTCAAACACTGGGATGCGGGAGAGTTGCATTCTATCCTGCCTGCCTCTACCACAGAAGCTGGAACCATCTTCCCCTACCAGGGTGGCATGTGACACAATTCTGACCAAAGAGAAACAAAAGCAGTAGCTCCGCTTGATAAAAGGGACAGACCTAGTTGGTGCTAACCTGTCTTAAAGAGGGATGTGATGCTTGGAGTTGCAGCAGCCTTGTGTGACCATGAGGGAAAGGTCAAGGGAAGGACAGAGACCTTGACCCTGCCATCGTTAAACCACCAAACCAGCTGTTACCATCTTTAGTCTTTTTGTTATGTGAGAAAAACGAGACCAGTTCTCTTGGCCAAGTCATCTGTCAAATGCAGCAGAAAAAATTTTACCTAGCATACGGGTATCATGTCTCTGAAGCTTCACCATAAGTCTGTGATACAGATGAGATACCAAGCACATCAAGGCTAAGCAGCTTTCCTGGGTCACACAAGTAGAAAGAGACAAGCAGAGGATTTGGGCTCCTGACTGCTTTAATCTAAAACCCCAGAGCTTTTCACAAAGGGATACTGGCCCTCGCTCGGCTCCTGTCCATGCACATTTGTCCCTTCACTTTCTCATTTGGGGAGGAACGTGAGGGTCATGGAACCTGCATGCAGCCCTGTCCTGTTTCAGACTATCTCACTTCATTCCAGAGAACATGTTCCATCTCTTTCCGGTTTAACTGGAGATGGACATTAACGAGAAGAGTGGGCACACAGGGAACAAACTGAGGTTTCTTTGACTGTCTAAGGAAAGTAGGCAGGACTGCACAAGGTGATCACAAATGCCAAGACACTGGAAAAATTCAAATGAAACTCAAGCAATTCAAAGATAGCTGGGGAGAAAGCTTATGATAACTATAGCTTCATTTACTCAAAGAGACCAAAACCAAATGAAAAAACATATGATGAAGGTATTGAGGAAGTGACTGCAGAGTCATTTGAAATGTGAAATGTGCTTCTGAGGATTTAACTCTGCTAACGATCTGTTTGCCTGTGTGGGTTGAGCTTCGGGGGCTGCCAAGGCCTTTCCTGTGAGCCATGGGGCCGCTGAGCTGGGCTGAGAAGGGGAGAGTCACAGCCAAGGCTTATCCTGTCCTCAGCACACATGGACTTCCTCACTGACATGGGACCAGCCCCAGAGGTCTCGCTGTGGTCCAAGAAGGTCTGACACAGCTGCAGATTTGACTGCTTTCCTTTTGGGGAACAGAGAGTAGGAGAGAGGCTCCAAGGCCTGGGAGACAGCTGGCTGAGATGCCCCGAGTCACTAGCTGCACTTTCTCTTGCCCCATCTGTGAAATGCGGTAATGACACTTATCTTGCCTCCCTCCCAACGAGATGATAGTGAACAGAATCGGAAGCCAACTTCTGTTTTCAGATTACATAGGAAGCATTTATAAAGCAAACGTAAAATCATTGCTACTATTTCTTTTAGGTTGAACCACATGAAACTGCCAACATGCAGCCCTTTTTGACATAAAAAGTGGCAATTTCACATATTCAAACTAATAATCTTTAGAAGGAAAAGCACTGGGCAGAATCACTGTGATTCAGTCATTTTTAAAAAAAGTTTACTTAGGAAAGAGGAGCATTCCATTCCTATCACCTTAAGCCTAGGAAAGACCTACATGTAACAGTATTTGAAATGTGTTTTATTTACTTGTACCCTACCTTGCTCCAGAAAGGGTTTAAGGATATGCAAAATCAGATAGTATTACCTGAAACAGGAATAAATGAAGAAAAGTAAGGACAGGAACAGGGTAGAGCCAGGACTGAGGCTAAAAGGGCAGAAACAAATGGCCTATTTTACAGTTGGGTTCCCAATTGCTGGTTTTGGAAGTGCTGCCATATTTACAAGGTCTGCAGTGTCTGTGAGATGGAAACAGGCTCAGGAGAAGTGACACTGTCCGTGGTACTAAGTTCCGACAGGAGTGTCCTGAAGGTCCCCATGAGGGAGTGTCCTTCTCAAAGGCTCTTTCTGTTTTTGATCCTTAATCTGGTAGGCTGGCACCTCTCACGTCAGAGATGTGAGACGGGAGCCAAGCAGGTGTTAATGTGGCAGGTAAGGTCTGAGATGCTGCCGGGAAGCTCCCACCCACAGCGCAGAGCCTTACCCGGTCAGGTCAAGGTGCCCCATGATCAGGGTCCGTCCATTCTCCGTCTGGGCGAGCTGCAGCAGCAGGGCCAGGGTCTGCTGCCGGATGTTCGGGACCCTGGAGGCCAAGAGGGAGGGCAGCAGCTGGCCCGTGTCGGGACGCAGCACAAGTAGGCGTTGGTTCTCCTCTGCAAGACACAGGGCACGTCCGTCTGGTGCAAACCGTGACAGCAGTCACACCAGTTCTGTCTCCCCACATCTCAACGGGAAACCCAGTTCTTCCCCACGCATTTGAGAGGCAGGATAATGAAGGGTAAGAGCACGGATTCTAGAACCAGACTGCTGGGTCTGAATGGCCAAGAAACGACCTCAGCCGAGTTGTCAACCCCTGTGCTCCTCAGCTTCCTCATCAGTGGAACGAGGAAGGCAACCAACATACCAGAGTTGTCGTGAGGATCAAATGAGTCAATACGTGATGGTGTGGAGAACAGGGACCGGCACACATACATTAGCAATTATCACTATTCTGGCCAGAGGCCTCTCGGTGTACGGTATTCAGAAACGTGAGGAAAGGAAAAGAAATCAGCTTAATGGTGGAAGAGCTTTAGACCATCTATTTTCATATAATGGCCAGAGCAACTATTTGAGTTTTTTCTAGAAAACTAGAACGATCACATGAGAATGTTAATGAATAAAGCATGCTCCCCTTCCTAGACCATGAGCTCTTTCCAGGGTGGTGGCATCAGATTTGCCCGCACCCCGCTTTCGCCTGGTGCATTTTCTAACGAGGTACGTGAATTTGAGAGCAGGCAGAGGTACAGGCTGGGGTATGAGGCTAAGCTATGAAACAGAGCAGAGTTTGTTTAGTTTACATAAAAATGAAAAGTAGTTCAGTGTAAACAATTCAAATAACACAATGTGTATACAGCTGAAAATGAAAGTCCCCTTCTCTCGTCCGTATCCCCTCCAGGTAAGCCCTTTCCCTAAGGGGGCTAGTATACATCCTTCTTATGAACAATGTTAAAATACGATACATCCTACCCCGAAACTGGTTTTTCTCTCTCAGTCAGCACTATATCACAGACATATTTCCACGTCTTTACTTTTAAGCATTCCTTTGTCCTTTTTAAAAACCGTTCTGTATTTATTGAATTGGATATACCAAGATTTCATTGATCTGAGATACAGCATGTACGTCACAGGCTGTGTCCGATAGTATTTTTCCAGATATTAAAGAAAGATGTGACCCCAAGGTTCACAGAAACCAAAGTGGGCTGCAGGGTGAGGAAGTTGGGCTGCACGGAGGGAATCATGTCCAATTCATACTGAGGAAACAGCCAGTCACCAAGCCTGCCTCCCTAACCCTTGGGCAGGGCGATTTGCAAAAACACTGCTCAGAGCCAGTGCAGTGTTCTACAAGTAGCAGGGCACCTTGATAAGGATATTAGTCTGAACGTAATTCCCTGCAGGGAAGAGTCCCCCTGATTCTCTAGAGCTTAGCAACCTAAGTGTCCATCATCGGATGAATGGATAAAGAAGATGTGGCACATATATACAATGGAATATTACTCAGCCATAAAAAGAAACGAAATGGAGTTATTTGTAGTGAGGTGGATGGAGTTAGAGTCTGTCATACAGAGTGAAGTAAGTCAGAAAGAGAAAAACAAATACAGTATGCTAACACATATATACGGACTCTAAGGAAAAAAAAAAAAAGTCATGAAGAACCTAGTGGTAAGATGGGAATAAAGACACAGACCTACTAGGGAATGGACTTGAGGATATGGGGAGGGGGAAGGGTAAGCTGTGACAAAGTGAGAGAGTAGCATGGACATATATACACTACCAAACGTAAACTAGATAGCTAGTGGGAAGCAGCCACATAGCACAGGGAGATCAGCTCTGTGCTTTGTGACCACCTAGAGGGGTGGGATGGGGAGGGTGGGAGGGAGGGAGATGCAAGAGGGAAGAGATATGGGAACATATGTATATGTATAACTGATTCACTTTGTTATAAAGCAGAAACTAACACACATTGTAAAGCAATTATACTCCAATAAAGATGTTAAAAAAAAAAAAGAACTCTAGAATTTAACATGATTCCTCCACCCTACTAAATCAGGAAAAAAATCATATTACCTCATATTCAGCATTTAATCGTTTACAAGCTGCATTTACAAGCTCTCTCGACAGCTCCCCACAGAAGCCTGTGCACGGCATACACAGCTATCACTATTCCCATTTTCACTGTTTTGTGTCCAAAGTCAAACATTTTCCCCTCATTAAAAAAAAAAAAAACACAATTGTTTTAAAAAAATGAGGGAAATACCTAAAATTTTTATTGAGGTCACTAAAGTGATAAGACTGTACAAAAACTTAGTGAACCCCAGAAGAGGCTAATATGCAAAAAGGGAAGAGTTACGGTAAATAACTCCCCATAGCATGTTACTGTCCCAATATTATGCACTAATTAATCAGTGTTGCAAGAGGCCGGCAGGGATGGTTGTAAATCTCATGATGCTGAAACCGGTACTGTGGTCAGCAAAAAAGGAACACTATTTTTCAGCAGACAGAAAAGGAAAAACTCTGCCCACCTCACTGCCAGTGCACGAGCTGAAATCACTAGTCTGCAAAGAGCCAGGGCGAGTGCCCAGGTGATGAGACCACGCATGATGCTGACCGTGACCTTGCCCACTGTGGAGGCGGCTGTGATGGTGCCGGAGACACGACTGCAGTGCAGGTCTTGCTTCTGACCCACATGTTTTTCCTGGGGAGGGTCTAGACAGCCATCTCCAGGGCCTGTCCTAGAGGAACAATCCTGCCTGCCCACACCCCCGCCCCATAGCCCTCCCATTACCAGCGCATTAACGATAATCGATGGTTATTCCCGGGCTTACCGTTCTCACTGCACACCGCTTGCCAGAGCCTGAGAACAGACATGCATACTGTCTCTTCCACTGCATCTTTTCCTGCTGTGGAAAAGCACCTACAATGGGCAAGGGAGAGCAATATTAAAACTGCAAATCAGTCTTGATCTTCCTTTCAGTTGGTTTTATTTCACCTCCAGACTCCTCAAATGTGGGTTTAAGAAAGTCACTTCTTAATCCAGAGCCGCAGGTCACCAGGACCAAGGGACTGCTAGGCTCTCAACTGAGAGCTCCAGGACAAGGATGCAGCCGAGGAAGCTGGGTCTGCACAGAGGGAGGGCGGTGAGCCAGGGGCCAGGGCGTCGGCTGCAGCAGGACCAATGAACTGCGGTGGGCCAGCAGACCACTTAGGGTTCGTGAGTCTTATCACACACACAAACGTGTGCCGGTGACTCCAACCCACACCAGTGTCCTAAGCCATGGGAACTGCACCAGAACAATTGAAATACAAAATAAAATAAATTCAGCAAACTACCTCCTGCCATATGGGTCTTTCTTCAGATACGATGATAAATGAGATCAGCCAGGAACCAGCTGATCTCATTTCCTGCTACGATCAGCAAATTCCAAAAGTGGACAAAAACAAAGAGCCATCTTGCAAAAACTGGTGGGAAACCAGCAAGAGTGGCCATTTCTCTGACTCTGAAGTGCTCGGAGGAACCCTGGGAAGTTTTCCTAACCCAGTATTGACTGAAGGTAGTACCATCCAGGGATCACGCTGCCTGTGTGATGAGTGTCTGATTTCATGAGAAATGGTTGTCTTTCCTTGCTTTGATGCCAGGCTGTCTTTACAAACATCCCTACCTTCTTATGACCTCATTCTCACTGATGATACTGAATCCATTGTGTGTTCTGAATAAAGTGCGTTCCGTGCCTGAAACAAGTTCAGAGAAAACCGTGTCGTCAGACTCCTGAACTGTCTGGCTGATGTCTAGCTGTCACAGAGCCAGATGATAATAGAAACCCAATATGGAATGTCTAGATCACCAAATCCACAGTTTGGGCAGAAACAAATACCTCCGATTCTGAAACCTAAGGCTGTCATCAGCCACTTGGCGCCACCGTGAGAGGGACGCCCTGTGCAGAGAAGGAGAGCTGAGCCCGGGGCGTCCCACGAGTGATCTGACAACTCATCATTCTGTAATCTTTAGAGAGTCTCCAGGAGCCGCTTAACCTCCTAGAAGAACTGGCATACCCATCTGTTCTTAATAAATGTTTATTTCAAAACTGTTTCCAGGCTCTAGAGAGGAACCTATAATCTCCAAGAAACTACTGCAGGGGTGTTTGAGCACCCTCCACCGTACACTAAAGGAAATCAGACTCCGTCCATTTGTACAAACATCATTCTGTCACTGAGTAACAACACCGGTTTCAGCCCTGGGATCAGTAATTACAGAAACTCCTAAAACAGAGCACTGTGGCTCTCATTAGCAGGAGGGCAGCAGCTGATGTTTGCTCTGAAACTATTTCCACATCCTAAGCAGCCACTAAGTGTAACTGGGATGAACGTTACAGTTTATCCTACAAAATTCTGTCTTCCATTCCTCTATGGTCGGGGGGAAATTTGTGGGGCTGGTACAGGGTGTTGGGGGTGTATATGGGGTCTGTGTGGGGTATGCAAAGGGTGTGTGGGTATGTGCAGCACGTGGGGAACACCCACGAGGGGTGAATGTGTGTGGTGTGCTTGTACGTGATATAAGCATATATGGTATATTTGTCCCACATGCGTGGTGTGTGTATGTGTGTGTGTGTGTATGTCTTGTGAGTATATATGCAGTGCATGCCGTCTGTGTGTTTTGTGTCGTATTCTGTGTGTGGTGTTTACAGCATGTGTGACATGTGTCAGCACGCTCGGAGGAGAGGATGGAGCTGGGATGGGGTATGTTTCTTAAGCACCCCCTCTAGCACCTACATTATAATAGACCTTCAATCAATATTGGTGGAAGGAAGGGAGGAACGGATTCTTTGCCTCGTGAGGACAGACCTCTAAACTCTGTCCCTTTATACTGACAATATTCATGAGATCACACACATCGCTGGCTTACAGTCCTTCATCATGTCAGTCAGGATTTCAATTCCCCCTGCATAGAATGAGGGGATCTGATCAGGCTTGGAAAGAATCTCCAGAAGATTCTTGGTCGTCACGGCTGTGTTCATTCCTGAATCCAGTGCTTCCTGGGCTTCCTTCTCTTGAAGGTCTGCTTTCTCCCGAAGATCTACCTGATTCAGGTAATCTAGCAAAACAAGAAGGAAAACACAACAAAACCCTAACAATCAACATGTCCACACATGGAGCGACCTTTTTTTGAGGATGGGAGGCTGAAAGGCAGAAAGCATTAAAATAATTCAGACTCATCTTCAGCAAGGAAAATTTTAGGAGGCGTGTATAGTTTCTACCAGGAATCTTAAAACATCTTGGGAATTATTCAAGGACAACATTGTTCCTTGTCTAGAAGGCTTGGAGGGAGGATGGTGGAGAAAAGGAGGAAGGCCCAGAACAGAGGAAGAGGAGCAAGGCAGGGCTGTTAATGAGAGGATTTGATTGTGCAGGGCTGGGCATGGCTGTGCTTGCGGCCAAGTGCAGAGAAGGCATGGAGGGCACCCCAGGACCGGAGCACAGAGGGGAGATGCAACTTGAACAAGGACGTCAGCAGGAAGTCTCACCTTTCACCTGTGTCTGCAGCTGGGGGTTTATTTCTAAGATCTTCTGATAACACTCTCTAGACTGGAAGAAAGAAACAAGGCCTTGAAGAGTGGTTAGGGGGCAACGGTGATTACAAGAAATGCACAGGGTATCATTATCTCCTCCCAGTCTCCCCCGCTACCCGCGTCGGAGGCGGGCATGGGGAACGTAGCATGCATTTGACATTTTGTTTAGGCTTCTTTGGTTCTGTGGGGCAACAGGTATTATTTCAAATTTTATTTTAAAAAATAGTGTTGTCAGATACAGCCTGTGATGGAAAATATCCAGTCCTAAATTCTCGTGGCTCAGGTCTGGATGGGATAGGAATAATCATAAGGTAAATGTAAAATTCAGATATGATATTTGTACTGAGAAAGAACAGGAGGATACCTGTCAGATATGCTCACAGGGAATAAAGAAATAAATGAAGCTAGAAACACCGTTGACAGAGACTTGGGAACAGGAAGCGAGAACTGCCTATTTAAACGTACAGGCTGCAAAGAGCTGGTAAGGGGTCTGTTCACTGGCCACGGAAGAGTCAACTAGAACACTTGAGAGCGAGAGGCTCATTAACGACACTGTTAGAACGTTTCTGGAAAAGAAAGATTCTTGTTAATGGGGCATGATGATGGGTTTAGGGCAGTACAGTCCTCAGGGCAGTCAATGCGACCAGTCACTGAAAGAAAAAGCTCAGAAAAAAAACCCAAAGACAGATGAATGGATAAAGAAGATGTGGCACATATATACAATGGAATATTACTCAGCCATGAAAAGAAACGAAATTGAGTTATTTGTAGTGAGGGGGATGGACCTAGAGTCTGTCATACAGAGTGAAGTAAGTCAGAAAGAGAAAGACAAATACTGTATGCTAACACATATATATGGAACCTAAAAAAAGGTCATGAAGAACCTAGGGGCAGGACGGAAATAAAGATGCAGACCTACTAGAGAATGGACTTGAGATAACGGGGAGGGGGAAGGGTAAGCTGGGACAAAGTGAGAGAGTGGCATGTACATATATACACTACCAAATGTAAAACCAATAGCTAGTGGGAAGCAGCTGCATAGCACAGGGAGATCAGCTCAGTGCTTTGTGACCACCTAGAGGGGTGGGATGGGGAGGGTGGGAGGGAGGGAGATGCAAGAGGGAAGAGATATCGGGATATATGTATATGTATAGCTGATTCACTTTGTTATAAAGCAGAAACTAACACACCATTGTAAAGCAATTGTACTCCAATAAAGATGTTAAAAAAAAACAAAAAAAACAAAAAAGCAGAAAACAAAAAACAAAGAAACGTTCTAAGATATCTTAAAAGCTCAAGGCTCATCTAGAAGATTAGGATTAAGAAATGAACTGAAGAAAAAGCATCACATTAAAACAGAGAATAGTGTTGCAGGATATCAAACATGGTAACTGTAATAGACTGAATGTTTGCGTCCCCCCAAAATTCAGATGTTGAAAGCTAACCCCCAATGTGATGTATCTGGAGGTGGGGCCTTTGGGAGGTGAAGTCAGGAGGGTAGAGCCCTCGTGAGTTGATTAGTGCCCTATTAAAGAGACCCCAGAGAGCTCCCTCACCCCTGCTGGCTGTCTATGAACTAGGAAGCAGGTCCTCACCAGACACTGAATTTGCCGGCATCTTGATCTTGGATTTCCTAGCCTCCAGCACTGGGAGAAATAAACCTTTGTTGTATAAACCACCTGATCTATGGTATTATGTTATAGCAGCCCAAAAGGTCTAAGACAGTGACCCTGTATCCAACTTCTTTTTAACCTTAGCTCTAATCTATCAGCAATTCTTGTTGGCTTCACTGTCAGCATATAAGCAGAACCCCAGCACTTGTCACCACCTTCATCATCACCAACCTGGTGCAAGCCATCATCATCTCTCACTTGGATAATTTGCTGCAATAGCCTTCTGACTGGTTCTCTCTTCTTTTCTTACATGTCAAGATATATTCTCAATACAGCAGAGTGATCCTTTAAAACATGAGTCAGATCATTTCTCTCCTTTACTCAAAACCCTCTGATGGCTCCCATCTCACTCAAAATAAAAGCCAAGGTCCTTCCAAAAACCTGTAGGGCCCTAGGGGATCAGTCCCCCACGTATCCCCCCCCACCACCTGCTCACCTCATCTCCTCTCACTCCCCTCCTTGCTTGCCCCATTCTAGCTATCCCTCTCTCTGGACCACTCCTCCACTGTATAATATATCCACATGGCTTGCTCACTTCACTCCTTCCCTTCCTCCAGAGAAGCCCTCCCTGACCACTCTCTGTAAAACCAATCTCACCTTCACCACTTCCTGATTTAGTTTTCTCAGTAACACTTATTGCTACCTAACATACTACACATCTACTTATTTGGTCTCTATCTTGGGACAAGTCGCCCCTACCACAAGAATGTGAGTTCCCTTAAGTCAAGGATTTTGTCTTGTTTGCTACTGTATTCCTGTTGCCTAGGACAGTGCTTGGAACATAGAGAGCATGCATTAAATATGTGCTGAGTGAATTAATTAACTGAATGAATGAATAAGTAAATGGAACTTGGTGGAGGGGGGGAGATTAATATTTTCCTTTTTACTTCTCTATTATTTTACCTTATTACAATAAGTCTGTATTACTTTTAGAATTAAAATCCAACAAAGAATAATTTTTAAAAATGTACAATGGGGGCAATTTCTTTTTAAAAATAATATATCTTGTAAATGGAAAGATATCTCATGTTCATGGGCCGGAAGCCTTAATATTGTTAAGATGGCAATAATCCCCAGGTTGATCTACAGATTCAATGCACTCTCCATCAAAATTCCATCTGGCTGAGTAATATTCCATTGTATAAATATACCACATCTTCTTTATCCATTCATCTGTCAGTGGACATTTAGGTTGCTTCCATGTCTTGGCTATGGTAAATAGTGCTGCAATGAACATTGGGGTGCGTGTATCTTTTTTTGAATTAGAGTTTTCTCTGGATATATACCCAGGAGTGGGATTGCTGGATTATATGGTAGCTCTATTTTTAGTTTTTTTAAGGAGCCTCCATACTGTTGTCCAATTTACATCCAACAGTGTAGGACGGTTCCTTTCTTCTCCACACCCTCTCCAGCATTTATTATTTATATTACTCAGCCATAAAAAAGAATGAAATAATGCCATTTGCAGCAACATGGATGGACCTAGAGATTATCATACTAAGTGAAGTAAGCCAGACAGAGAAAGACAAATATCATATGATATTGCTTATATGTAGAATCTAAAAAAAATGATACAAATGAACTTATATACAAAACAGAAATAGATCCAAAGACACAGAAAACAAACTTATGGTTACCAAAGGGGAAAAGGGGAAGAGGGATACATTAGGAGTTTGGGATTAACATATACTCACTACTATATATAAAATGGATAACCAACAAGGACCTACTGTATAGCACAGGGAACTACTCAATATTTTGTAACAACCTATAAGGGAAAAGAATCTGAAAAAATAGGTATATATATGTATAACTGAATCACTTAGCTGTACACCTGAAACTAACACAACATTGTAAATCGACTATACTTCAATTAAAAAAAATTCCATCTGGCTTCTTTGCAGAAATTGACAAAGCAGATCCTGAAATCTGTATGGTAATTCCAGTAACCCTGAATAGCCAAAACAATCTTGAAAAAGCAGAACAAAGTTAGAAGACTCACACTTCCCAATTTCAAAATTTACTACAAAGCTGTAAGAATCAAGACAACGTGGCATAGCTATAAGAGTAGACATAAACAAATGGAATAAAATTGAGAGTCCAGAAATAAACCTATGCATTTATGATCAATTGATCTTTGACAAGGGTGCCAAAATCATTCAATGGGAGACAAGACAGTCTTCTCAACAAATGGTGCTGGGACAACTGGATATCTACATGCAAAAGAATGAAGCTGGATCCCTTCCTCACACTATATACAAAAATTAACTCAAAGTGACTCAGAGATCTAAATCAAAGAGCTAAAGCCATAAAACTCTTAAATCTTGGATTAGGCAATGGTTTCTTAGATTTGATATCAAAAGCATAAGCGACCAAAGAAAAAAATAGGTAATTTAGACTTCATCAAAATTAAAAACTTTTGTGCTATGATGTGAAAAGACAACACAGAGAATGGGAGAAAATATTTTCAAATCATGTATTTGATAAGGGACTTGTATCCAGAATTTATATTGAATATTACATGACTATATATAATATTTATATTACTTTATATTGAATATTTATATAAATATTCAATTTATATTATATTGAATATATTTATACTCAATTTAAAAAGACAAATAACCTAATGAACAAATGGACAAAGGATCTGAAGAGACATTTCTCCAAAGAAGATACACAAATGGCCAATAAGCACATGAAAAGATGCTCAACATTATTAGCCATCAGAGAAATGCAAGTCAAAGTTATGAAATACCACTTTATACTCATCAGGCTGGGTATAATAGAAAAGAAAAATAAATAACCAGTATTGTTCGCGATGTGGAGAAACTGGAACCGTACACTACTGGCAGGAATGTCAAATGGAGCAGCCACTTTGGAAAACAAGATGGCAGTTCTTCCAAAGGTTAAACATAGCGTTATCACGACTCAGCAGTTCCACTCCTAGGTGTATAGCCCAGTGGACTGTAAACATGTGTCCACACAAAAACTTGTACGCGGATGTTCATAATAACCAAAAGTGCAAACAACCTGAATGTTCATCAACTGACAAGTGGATAAATAAAATGTGGTATATCCATACAATAGAATATTGTTCAGCAATAAAAAAAAAATGAAGTACTGTACATATTACAACATGGATGAAACTTGCAAACACTATGCTAAGTGAATGAAGCCAGTCACTAAAGACCACATATTGTATAATTCTATTTATATGAATGGTATAGAATAGGCGAATGTATAGAGACAGAAGTAGACCAGTAGTTGTCTAGGGTTGGGGGGGGGGGGTGGAGGGGAGGGGAGTGACTGCTAACGGGTATAGGCGTTTTTGAGGAAGTGACAAAAATGTTCCAAAGTTGATTGTGGTGATGGTTGTGCAACTCTGTGAATACGCTAAAAACCACTGAATTGTATACTTTCCATAGGGGAATTGTTTGATACGTGAACTATATCTCAACAAAGCTGCTATTAACAATATACAATATCTTAGTGTGTATATCTATCTGCATGGTTACTTTCAGGTGATGAGATTACAAGTGAATTTTGTTTTTTCATCTTTTTGCTTATGTCTTTTCTCTCCAGAGATGCTCCTCCCAGGACTGAACAGACACTGGTAGAAGATACTGCAGAAGAGATGCCTACAGCAGGTGGGGCTGTTATCAGATGACACTCAACATCCTTCCCAGCTCTAAGATCTTAAGATTTACCCTGGAAAATACTAAGAAGTGGATTAATATCTCATCAACTTGGAGGAATGTGGTTCTCCTCTGAGACAATCTGAAGCACTGCTCCGAGATCAAACATGCCACTTAAGGTTCTTCTAGCACTTACCACACTGTAGTTCTTTAGGGCCAGGTGGGCTTTTCCCATGTGGAAATATGCTTTTGTGCATTTTTCATCACACTGCATAAAAGAGAATCACTGATCAGATGTTCCGGAAGATTTGAAGTCATCAGCCCCTCCCCCAACTGCCCAGCTAATAGGGTTAGGGCAGTGCTTTGATTCTCAGGACAGCCACCAGAGTTGACAATTAAGACTTTTCTGTGCATCTGTAACCAAACTAATTGATGCCTGCAAGGAGCCTGGATGCACAAGTAAGCTCTCTATTAAATTAATTCATGATACTTGCCAGTTTTCATTTCCATTTAATGAGACAACCAGGAAACAAACCAGAAACCCTTAGTTTAGAAGAGCTCTTGACCTTGGCTGAACATTAGAATCACCCAGGGTGCTTGTAAAAATCCTGATGGCCCAGCTGAAACTCACACCAATTAAATTATACTAGTGGGTAGGACCGAGGCATCAATAATTTTTTAAACTCTCCAGGTGATATAAATGTGCAACCAAGTTTGAGAACCACTGGTTTATTAAAAGGTAGGAAAATTTACTCTGGGTAAACAGCTGAGGTTACTATTATATATTTAAGCTCCTTCCTTGAGATAAACCACAACATATATACTAAGAACTTGCGTTCCTATCACTTACGATCAGGAGGGATGCCCCCTTCAAAACTTATGAAATTTATGGCTGAAACGATACCGCTTGCACAGGGGGCCCTGCCCCTGCCTGCTTCGAATTATTATAACTCCAGAGGGAATGATGTGGCACAAAGGCACAAACTATAATTTAAAGCATCCAGTTAATTCACTGAATCCCTTTTATGTGCCAGGCATTGTGCCTGGTTGGATGCCATCAGGGGTGCAGATGTAAAGAGGTTAAGGGTCCAAGCTCAGGCGTCTAGAAAGTCCTGGGTGAAGCCCTGTCTGCCTCTCACCAGAAGTGGCACGCTGGCCAGGCCACCCAGCTTTTCTGAGGCTCATTTTCCTCATCTGCAAAGTGGAGATCATAATAGTGTCTCTCTTGGGCTATTGTGAGGAGGGAACGTGTGTAAAACACTGTGGTACCAGGTAATAGAGGATTAGCTGCTGTTGTTGCAGTTACAGCAAAAGCACTCCATTTCAGGGCAAAAAGGAAAATTTAAAGAAAAGCTAAAGAATAATAGAAGGGGTAACAATAATTGTTATATTTGGAGAGGCCTTTATAGATGCATTTTCATGAATATCGTTTCCTGATTCGTTGCTAAGCGAATGACAGTAATAATATTAGTGCATTATTGTTCAGTCCTGACCATACGGTTCATATGAATTATCTCATGTAAACCTTATAACAACTCTATGAAGTAGAGATAATTATTAACCCCATTTCACAGATGAGGAAACTAGGGGTTGGAGAGGTTCAAGGTCACATAGATACTAAGTGGAAGAGCTGGGATTAAAATCTAGCCATTTGCTCCAGGACCCAAAGGCTTAAAAATTACACCAGATCTCCTTCAGAAAAGTGCTATAGCAGTTGAGTAGAAGGAAATCCACTCCAAAGACATATAGTCTTACAAAGACATACTGTGTTTCAGAGGATGCAAAGACAATCACACGGAAACCTGCGGGGTGGGGGGCAGCTGAAATACAGATGTGAGAGCCACTGGCAAGAGTGACAGTTGAACCCACCAGAGGAGACGAGAGCTTGGAGGGAGAAACTGTAGGAGGAAGAAAGGCAGGGAGCTGTGGAGTGAAGCCTGGAGAACTCACAGAGGATGGAACTGAGGAAGCGGGAAGGGAACTGTCAAAGGGAACAGAAACTCCGGCACCGCAGCTCACAGAAGCCACCTGTTCACAGCACCTTTACCGGCAGGGCATCAGGGTTGCAACAGGGGAAAAGGAGCCCCAGATCGCGTCCACGTCCCACTGTGCCATCGCGAGGGGTGCATCGTGACCACACTTCCTCAGACACTAACACAAAGGGCCACTAATGGATTTTCTCACTAATAGGTCCTTTCTCCTTTGATGAGGTATCAACCCTCACCAGGATTCTCTCAGTTGAACCCCAGGTCCCCTCAAAAGGAATCCTGCCTTCAGAGGAAGATGCAGTTTATTGTGCAGGAAGAGTTATGCCAAGAAAGAAATGATTCTGATCCTAATTAAAACCAGCTTCGCTGCCTTATCTTCCCTGACCAGGAACATCAGTCTTGAATGTCATCACATGGGCTTGTCTCTGCCAATTCACAAGTGTCAAAACCATTAAACTGGCATGAAAGTACTAATACTACGAATAATGGAGTGCCGCTGACATTCACTGCTGATATTTAAAAAGAGTGAAACTTTTTCTTTTAATTCACAGCTTCCACGTAGAGCCAATGATTGTTAGTTTTTAGAATTCCTTATACATTTTTTTCCCCATCCCTCCAAGTGTTTACCCAATCGTCTTCAACGGGAGCCTCGCTGGGCATTTAACAAGGCTGTCTGCTGGGTGTCAGCATTTTTTAATGTCAGCTGTGCTGGGCCTGCTTTGCCTCAGTTTCACTGTTAATAACATGGTGCTTCAGTGAACATTTGGGAATGGGCCAGTGTGTCGTCCTGAATCAGCACGAGGCTGTGACTACCTCTTTGGTCCTTTTCAGATCGGAAAAGATGCTCCTGGAAGCCCCACAAGGAGATCTTGTTTCTGCCACAGAAGGAATGAAAGCCACACCCAGGGAGGATGGGGTTTCCTGGATTCTGTGGAGAAGCTGTTTATAGTCAACAGTTCAGGGCACCAGCCCACAGTTAGGCCAATGTTAGCTATGTGATCCCACACAGTTTACTTACTTAATCTCTGAGGCTCTGTTTCCTTGTCAGAAAGATGAGGATAACTGTGGTATTGACCAGAACAGAAAAGAAGGCTGTGAGGCTCCAATGAGACAGCTCACGGCCAGCGTGCAGCGAACGGCAGCTTTTGCTGTTATTGCTGAAACACCAGAGGAAAACGCCCTTGCCTCTTTCTTCTCTTACAGATGATAGTAGAAAAAAGCCACGATCATATAAGGTGACAGAGCAGGCTAATGGATCTCCACTGGAGCCGTGAAGAACCTAATGGCACCAGTTTGGGGCAGTTCTCATCACTTAAAGTCCGTCACGATGCAATGGGACAAGGTGTCCCCCACACCGTACCTTCTAGGGGGTAAAGAAAGCAGGCACTCCAGATATCCATTTTGGTGGGATGCTTGTGTTTTATAAACCGTTGTTAGTAAAGGTGAGTTTCGAATTCACCTGTTTTCTTGCTCACCCTTTCAACAAAAAGTAAGGAAGTAGGTGTGGCCAATGTGCTGCTGTTGAGATGTGCTCTTGTCTGGGGGCCACGCTCATTAAGCTGGGGTAGGCAGTGCTGGACCAGGGGAATCTATGCCATAGGATAAACCTGGCACGTTCTCCCGGCACTTCAATTTTACTTGATTATAAATTACTTAAAATAACATGGCTATATTAAGACAAATAGATACATTTTATGGCATGCAATGCAAAATTTGCAAGGATTTTTAAGATAAAACACATGTCTAAAAAGAAATTTCCTGTTCTCTGCTTCTAGACCCTCCAGGGGCTCATGTTTGTTCTGTTAGCACTTCAGCAAGGAAGGCTGAGAAGCGCTGGTTTTGGTTATTTAGTTAAGCCCCTGTGACACACTAACTTGGGGGAATGTGGATTAAGGGTTATTTAAATATTTAGTCATCTGAAATAATGTTCCTATGAAGTGATCATGACATTTCTCTTTTAAAACCCTTCTAATATTTCTACCAACAGTCCTTCCCTCTCTCCACCTTTGATTATCTATTCTGTCAGGTTTCAGAGGAAATACCATGCACAGTATTAGGCTATCAGCCTGAGGCCTGACTAGTATCCAAGCTGAACGACAGGAATTTTCTTCTGATTATTCCTCTACAAACAGGGGGTGCTATGATACATTTCCAAATTATCAGAGCCGGAGAGGAAAAGCACGAACTGATGAGGAAGAATGGCAACACTGTGGAAACAAGCCCCCGAGGTCAGCTCTGGAAAGAGAAGGAGGCGTTTCCACTACCACATGGAGCAAAGCACCTGATAACACAACAGTGAAGGGTGAGCCATTGCGATAAAACCCTGAAAAACCAATACTAACAGCAGCTCCTCCAGAGTACTTCCCACGGGCAAGGCACAGCGTGCATTATCATAACCCTCACAACAATTCTATTCGTTCCCATTTTACAGATGAGGAAACTGAGACTCTGACTGCAGAGCCTACACCCTTTCCTGCCATGATACACCGGCAGCTCCCCTCTATTCACTTCAGGACTGAGACATCTGGCCCCAGCAAGCCCAGCTCCAGCATGTGGAAGAGGAAACAGTCTTCTTACCTTCAGAGCCCACTCACAATCCACCAGTGCCTTCCGGTAGTCCCCAAGTTTGATATAAGCCTGTAAGGACACAAACAGCTGCTATTCACACACAGCTCTGTAGCCGGCAGTCTTCCATCAACACAGAAAGAGCAGTCAGGCAGGAGAGTGGTGATGAGAAGTAACTCGTCCCTACCTGTACCAGTCAGGGTCCCAGCAGGAAGCAGATGCCACTCACACAGGGTAACCGGGGAGAGTTTAATAAAGGGACTATTTACAGGGTGAGGGCAGGGTGGAGGGAGACCAACAGTGGAAAGCCATCACCGCTGCCAGACCTGAAGAGGCAGAAGGAGAAGCAATGAACAAAACGGGAGAGGGTCTCTTTGTGAAGAGCGCTGCTTAACAGGGAGCTGAGGCCTTTAGTAGAGCAGAAGCTGGGAGAATAAAGCCGCAGCTCACTTTCCTCCTTCCTTCTCATCTCGTTGGCTGAACCCAAATGGAAGTTAGAAAGCTGGGAAGCCAAAAGGGCAGTCCACAGAGGTCAATCCCCCAGGGCACAGAGCAGGGCAGAGAAGGACCTGGAGGGGCAAACAGAAAATACCCAGCACACTGACCACCCCTATAAAGGAAGAGCTAGCTTCTGGAGTCTACCCTGCTGTGAATGTTCCAGAAGGAAACCAAATGAGAAAGGGAATCAAAAAGACAGATAATATAACAAGTGTTGGTGAGAAGGTAGGAAATCAGAACACTCATACACTGCTGGTGGGAAGGTAAAATGGTGCAGCGATTTTGAAAGACAGTCTGACATTTCCTGAAAAGGTAAAACCCAGAGGTACCATATGATCCAGCAATTTCACTCCTGGGTATATAGCCAAGAGGACTATAAACATGTGTCCACACAAAAAGGTGCACACCAGTGTTCATAGCAGAATTATTTATAAGAGCCAAAAAAGCAGAAATGACTCAAATGTCCAGCAATTTTTGAATGGATAGACAAAATGTGGTAGATCCAGGCAATGAAATATTATTTGGCAATAAACAGGAATGAAGTACTGATGCATACTACATACAACATGGAAGGACCTTGAAAACACTGGTAAGTGGAAGAAGCCAGACACATAAGGATAAATATTATATGATGTCATTTATATGAAAAGTCCTGAATAGGCAGATGTATAGAGACAAAAAGTAGATTAGTGGTGGCCTAGGGCTGGGGTGGGGGAGGGGAGGAGGACTGGGGAGTGACTGCTTAAAGGGTACGGAGTTCTTTGGGGGATAATGAAACTGTTCTAAAGTTGGCTGTGACGAGGGTTGCACAACCCTGTGAATACGCTAAAAACCACTGAATTGTACATTTTCAATGGGTGATTGTAGGTTATATCAATTGTATCTCAATAAAGCTGTTATGGAAATATGCTTAAGAAAAAGTTCCCCTTCTTTCCTCATGAGTGCAGCAAGAAGGAAGAGATACAAGAAATGAGCTGACATTTAAGGGTCAGACCATCACCAAGAGCCCTCGATTTCAAATGCCTTGGGACTCTCTTCTGGGATCTCCTAGAATTGGGGAAAATCTTGAAAATCAAGAATTAACTCAGAATTCTGTGATCCATTCAAACTAAACCGAATTAAGAATTTAGTTCATTTATAGTTTCCAAGAGGTGTGATATATAAGCAAATGAAAGTCATTTAACAGCAAGCACCATGGCTACTATACCCTCTGTATTTAATTACTGGACATGAAAGGTGCTTAATAAATTCTCATCAAGTTGCACAAAGTAGACTTTAAGGGCTCTTCTTTTGGAAAGTTCCCTAAGAAGCAGCAGTGATCACCCTGTTGGAAGAAAGGAAAACCAGGCACCAAGGTTCCATCAGTCACCAATAATAGACCCAATACTCCATGGAGGTTTGCCCATGATCAAAACTGTACCAGGGCACTGTGACATTCTGAACAATAAATCTGATGAGATATTTACATGGACAGGCCAAATATGAGGTTAGTGTTATAATTCATGAGAAATCTAAGCATTCAACCAAAGTGAGGAGTGAGCAGGCAATAGCCAGCTAATGGGATTTCTGCCGGGCAGCTCTTCGCACCAATAGATAGGAAGCTGCTATGCAGTGCTTTCATTAACAGGGCTTCAGTACTAATTGAAGACGACGACTCTTTGAGCCCTCTGTTTATAAAGCACCATCCTTTCCTCCGGGTGTGGGGTTTCATTAGCAAGTCAGAGGATGTGAGGAAGAAACTAACATCCTTCTAGACAACCGTAGTCATAATTTCACCACACTGTTATTCAGGATACAGACTCTGAAAAAGTCTATGTGGGCTTCAACAATTTCTCTACACAGCCTTTCACTTTTCTTTCTTTTTCTTTTTTTAAAGTTTGGACCCAACACCCTATAAATTCCCTGTTCTCTTTTGTTTTTCCACATTTTAAAAAGAACGACTTTTCCAAATGGCAATTAAACTCCTGATTTATCTAAATTATGCCAGCAATTTATTGATCATAACATTAGCTCCAGGAGAAAAACACGGGGATGAAAGGGTAGGTTTTCTCTCCAGCAAGCAGCGACTCTCAATTCACAGGGTCCTTATTAAGTGTTTTCTAACACTGCGTGCAAACAGGGAGGCATTTTAAAAATAGTCAACGGTTCAAATGATTCTTAACACCAGGCAGCACATTTTGCATTTATTTGTCTCTGAATAAGCTTTCTCTTTGGGAAAAGTGGGAGGAATTGCCTTCCCAAAGCTTTTCATTGCATTTACTTATTTTTATCCACAGTCATTCTTAATGTGATTCTCCAGAACTAATCAAAGTGCTGCTTAAACTTGAGTACAGTAAAAATGTAACTAATTTAGATGAGTCAGGGTATAGACCATCTGAATTAGTATAAGTCTGAATTACATAACATTTTAAAGGCAATTCAATTTTACAGCTTTCAAATAACTTCAGAGTAACAAGACTGAATAACCATTAGTAGGTAAATGTTCTGGAGACCAAATTTGGTGATAAATAAAAAGGAACTATGATTATTCTATTAATTGTATGCATTTAAATGTTTCTTTTGATGTGTCAACAGAAACGCCATTCCCTTAAATGGACTTATTACGCCTCCACCCAGTGTTATGTAACTTTACAAGGATTTATTGAACATCTGTTGTAAGTAAAGCATTAGGGGGAAAAGTATATGGCAGTTTTTACCTTCAAAAAGTTTATAATCTTGTTAGGGGGATAAGAAGTACATGGCAAAATCAACCTCTGGCCATTTTATTTACTGATTCTCTTCTTTATTACAATTTTTCTCCACAAATGGGGCTAGGTAAATGACACCTCAACTCGAGTCTGATTTATCCAAACTGCTGAACTAATAAGCTTATGTTGTGCTTGGATTTATTTATCATTAAATCACTGTCACTGCCCAGACTTTCTGGACTGCTAACGTCCTGTTTCTTGCACTCTTCCTCAACATACCACAGCAGGACCTTCTTAATCTTGAGTTATAGAAATTGGAGATGATGAATCTCTCCCTCTTGTAAGTGACATGGTGTCAAGTTCATCTCACCCAGGTCCTGCTGACATATCCTGATCATTGGATAATCATGTCCACGAATCTGCCAATTTTTCAGGCCTGAGCAGCAGAGAGCTCTTCCATACACAAACTCAAGTACTTTTCAAAGATAAGGTCACAGGTGACATTTTTGTTTCAACTGAGAACTATTAATTTTGCCCTTCATTAAGTAGTAGATAATAAACATCTGGGTGATGGTTTTTACCTGGTGTTCCAGGAATCTGAGCTCGTCTGTGATATAAAACGGAGGTACGAGGGATTTCAGAAACTGAAAATTTCTGAGAAATTGGCTCTAGGCCCATTAGCTCTCCAGGATACCCCAGTCACAGAAGCTTAATCAAGGAGGGATTGAAAAAAAAATAAAAATTAAAAATTAAAAATTAAAAAAAATAAAAAAAAAAAAGGAGGGATTGATACGATGGGTAAGAAATTAACAGGAGAGTAACCCTTAGGAGTGTAGACCGGCATCAAAAAAAGAAGCTGAACAATTTCAGTGGTGGCAGAATTCCAAGGTCTCATAGACTGTCTCATTCCACTAGCTTTCTTGTCTATACACGAGGGAAAGTGCCTGGGTACCATCAGTGATGTGCTGGAGCAGACTTCTACTATGGAGAGAACTGATTACGTGTAGCGGTTCCCAAGTTCTCCTTCAGTGATTCCAAGTTGGTAGCTTGAAATTGAACCACAGTGAAAGTATTTACACCATGGAAATTGGCAAATGCTCCCTACAAATCAGCCCCCACCCCCAACCGGACCAGAACCAGCTGTTACACAGTTACGAGCGCAACACTGGCGCCATCTGGTCTCATCTTTCTCTGCTTTCACAAGATTAGTGGCTACTGTTCCCTGAGGAAAGCCCGTGGACACATCCTTGGATCACTCACCTGGGCTCGGTTGGTGTACAGTACTTTCATGTCCTTCAGCTTCTCCAAACCCTCACTGTAGCACAGGATGGCTGTTTCATAATCACCTTTGACAAATGCCTCATTCCCCTTTTCTTTTAGGGCTGTGAGAATAGAAGTTATACAGGTGAGCTCTCCCCACACACTGGAAAATTCTTTCAGACTTCATTGCCCTCATTTTCCAACTCTACTCTGAAGGTCAGAGCTTCCATGCATCCAAAGGGGGCCTGTCACTTACTTCTCTCTGCAGATAATTCCAGGTAGGTTTCTGTTCTCTCAATCTACCCGAAGTCTTCTAAGCAGCTTCTCAGAAAAAGTAAATGTTTCTGCCTCAAGGCTCAGAACACCCCAAACTTGCCACAAAGAGCAAGTCTACACATTCAAACGTCTCATAAAGAGATTCAGACAACTAATTTTCTAGCAAATATGGAATCGTTCAGATCGGCAGCACACATACCACTGAGTGGTATAAAGTAAGTGCTGAAAGCATTCTTCTGTCATGTGTATCTTCCTCACCACACACACAACCCCAGTTCTTTCTTTTCCTTTATTTCCCCTCTCCCTTCTCCCAGCTTTGTTTGCTTGTTTCATTTTTCTTTTTCATTTCTTCACCTGTGCCTCAGACTGGACAGTAGTACCTCACTCCCATCCCTCCCTACTTTCCAAGCATCACTTAGTGCTGCTAAATCCATCCATGTGCTTTAGAAAGGTCTGACTGTGGAGGCTGACTCAGGGCTGTGTCTTGACTCCCTGATTGTTGCTGTGGGAACAGGAAACAGACTAGTTTCTGCCTGGCCAGGTCCCACTGCCTCAGGCCCATCATGAACCCACCCACTGGGAATCCTGATATCCTCAAACATTAGCATAGAGACTTCCTTGCTCTTTCTAGCACAAATCACCCTGGCTCTTGAAAAGTGAAAAGACTGACAATTACCATCTGCTAAGACTTTGTTTTCCCTTCTTCTTTTGGCACGTTCTTTTGCATCCTTCTCCATAGATGCCAAGAAGGCCTCTGACAACAGCGTAATTTCAAATATTAAAAAGAAAAATCCAAATACTATAATCAGTTCTTTAGCTCAAATTCAGAAAAAAGCTACTTTAGAGTTTTAGAGCCACACCTTTCATGCATTCACATGTAGGCACATGTACGCGCGCGCGCACACACACACACACACACAGCTTCGGAGACAACTAAAATGACATTTTCTTAATTTGACATTAAATGGTAATCTGTGTGATGTATTATTATACACGGTGACTATGTCTGTGCTTCAAATTTGAATTATGCCTTTTAAAAGAGTTTTTCTTTGAAGACAGACTTTTTTGTTCCACTTAGCATAATGAGCTTCTGAGCTGAGCAACTGAGAAACTCTCTGGATCCCTTTAAGCAGCTAAGAGTAAATTGGATGAAACAGAATAACTGAATTCAGTTTACAAAAGACTGGCCAGGAGAACATAGGAAAAACCCTCTGAGTACCGTCCCCTCTGACTACTAGTAACAGAACTGAGTCATCAGTAGGTTTTTGTTCATGGGTTGTTTGTAAGCCCAGAGGCTATAGTTTAAGGGTCTGGAAGCTACAGTCAATAAACACTGATCCTAAAGGAATAATACACATTGGAAAGAGAGATGCTGTCCTTACCTGTGTTTATTTCGTCTGTGTTCTGCAGGGCACAGGTTATCATAAAAACAAAGACACAAATTTCAAAAACCACTCCCTCATTTATACATACACAAAGCAAGAAGGCAGATCAATTACAAGTGGGGAGTAGGGTCATTTCCTTTAACCATCGATACCGAAAGGCTCAAAATTCAGGGGGCTTGCTGTAAATCAGGAGATCGAGTTATGGGCACAATTATTATGGGGCTACATCTGCAGAAACAAGGGCGAGCAGGTCAAGGGACCGCCGCTGTGGCTGTATGAGTTGGAAATATGAGTTAGTAGAATATATTACCTTAACAGCTTGGAGGTTCCTTAAAAAACTAAAAATAGAACTACCATACGACCCAGCAATCCCACTACCTGGCATATACCCTGAGAAAACCATAATTCAAAAAGACTCATGTACCAAAATGTTCATTGCAGCTCTATTTACAATAGCCAGGACATGGAAGCAACCTAAGTGTCCATCATCGGATGAATGGATAAAGAAGATGTGGCACATATATACAATGGAATATTACTCAGCCATAAAAAGAAACGAAATGGAGGTATTTGTAATGAGGTGGATGGAGTTAGAGTCTGTCATACAGAGTGAAGTAAGTCAGAAAGAGAAAAACAAATACAGTATGCTAACACATATATATGGAATCTAAGGGAAAAAAAAAAAAGGTCATGACGAACCTAGTGGCAAGACGGGAATAAAGACACAGACCTACTAGGGAATGGAGTTGAGGATATGGGGAGGGGGAAGGGCAAGATGTGACAAAGTGAGAGAATGGTATGGACATATATACACTACCAAACGTAAAATAGATAGCCAGTGAGAAGCAACCGCATAGCAAAGGGAGATCAGCTCGGTGCTTTGTGACCACCTAGAGGGGTGGGATGGGGAGGGTGGGAGGGAGGGAGATGCAAGAGGGATATGGGAACATATGTATATGTATAACTGATTCACTTTGTTATAAAGCAGAAACTAACACACCATTGTAAAGCAATTATACTCCAATAAAGATGTTAAAAAAAAAAAACAGCTTAAAAATGGTCACAAGCTCAGTGGGTAGAGAGGCCAAATTTTCATTAAAACAAACCCAAAGGGCTGTTTAAGGATGACCCAGAAAGATCAAGAAAAGAAATCAGAGTTTATACTTCCTTGTGGAAAATAAATCTAGTGAATCTACAAAACAAAAGGCTATTTCAGCCTCACCAGGCGGTTGAGGTTAAACCACTACTTCCTCTGCTTTATGCAGACCTCCTCACTCTGTCTACTTAGATAACTCCACCATAGGGAAAGGGCACCTTTGTGGGAGCTTGTGGAGGACTGATCATGGTCTTGTTCACGGTGGTCCTGCACTCGTCCTCCTCTTGGTCTTCCTCTGTAAACTGCAGTCTCTTTTCTGTCTCAAGGACAGCTTTCTCTCGTACGACTGGGTCATCAGAGTTCATCTCCTGAATTAAATTGGCTAGAGGAGAAATCAGAGGTGAATCATTCAAGCAAGGTCTTCAAAAAGAAAGACTCCATTCACTAAAAAGATGGTGTAGAAAATTTCATGGGGAAGGGCTGTTATTTTTCCAGCTTTATTGAGATATAATGGACACATGACATTGTGTAAGTTTAAGGTGTACAACATGGTGATTTGATACACGTATACACTGAGAAATGATTCCCACACCAAGGTTAGTTAACACACCCATATCCTCATATAATTTCGTTTTTTGTGTGTGTGGTGAGAACATTTAAGATCTACTCTCTCAGCAACTTTAAAGTGTATAGTACAGTATTGTTAACAATAGTCACCATGCTGTATATCAGATCCCCAGAACCTATTCACCTACTAGAGAATTTGTGTATATGTGTGTATTTAAACATCTTAAACAAATGGTTTTTACAAAACGTGCATTCTTTTGCAACCTAGTTTTTTCTCCTAATATGCTTTAGAGATTTGTTCTTGATAGTAATAGTTGCAGTTGATGTATTTTAATCACTGTATATACCATAGGTAATCCATTCTCTTATTGATGGACATCCAGGTGTTTTTAAATTTTTGCTAGGGAATAAATGACGAATCGAATATCTGTGTACATATTTCCCCATGCACACATGTGACATATTCCTCAGGTTACGGCTGTATCAAGTTTTATTCCTATAAGCTGTGTACAAGAGTTCCCATGCCTCCACATCCTAGTTAATGTTTGTTGTCAAACTTTCAAGTTGTTGCCACTATAATGCATTTATCTCCTTAGTGTTTTCATTTGCATTTTCCTGAACATGATTGGGATCGAGCATCTTTTCATTGGTTTGTAGGCCATTTGGATTTCCTTTTCTGTCAACTGCCTGCTCCTATCCTTGGCCGATTTTCTATTGGGTTGTTTGTCTTTTTCTTATTATGATTTCTTTATATATTCCGGACTGATATGTGTTTGTGAACATCTCCTTGCGTATGGTTTGTCTTTTTATCTGTTTTTATGGAAGCTTTCGTTGAAGAGATTTTTCTATGTGCTAAATGTACCAATATTTCCCGTTATGCTTTATGCCTTTTGTGTATATTAGGTTTACAAATATATTCTTGCATGTCTTCAACATGTTTTAACGTTCTGTTTTTCTCATTAGGGTATTTAATCCACCTGGAGCTGACTTTTTTTTTTTTTCTTTTACCGCACCGCTTGGCATGCGGGATCTTAATTCCCGGACCAGGGATTGCAACCGTGCCCCCTGCAGTGGAAGTGCAGAGTCTTAACCACTGGACCGCCAGGGAAGTCCCCTGGAGCTGACTTTGCATAGGGCACGAGCACCACTTGTTGAAGAGTCCCTGCCTTCCCACCGATGTGTTGTGCCATCCCGGTTACATGCGTGAACCTGCTCTAGGCTCTTTATTCCATTCTACTGGATGACATCTTTTTCAGCACCAAGACTGCCATGCATAATTACTACAGCTTTATAAAGAGTCTTGAACATCTGATAGGGAGATCCCACCTTCTTATTTTTCTGCAAAATTTTCTGGATTAATTCTTGGCCCTTTGCTCTTCTGTGTGAACTCTGGAATCAGCCTGTTGAATTCTAAACAAAACATTTTTGGGATTTTGATCTAAATTGTGTTGAATGTAGAGAATAATTTGAGAAGAACAGATTTCCTTACCAAATGTGTCTTCCCATCCATGAAAAAATGTCTCCACTTATTTAGATATTTTATGTCTTTTAATTAAAATTTTTATTCACTAAACTCTGAACTTTATTATAATTTCATTAATCTCTCCATAATATCCTTTTTCCATTCCAGGATACCATCTAGGATATCACATTACATTTAATCATGTCTCCTTATAATTCTCTGGGCTATGACAATTTCTCAGACCTTCCTTGTTTTCCTTGACAGTTTTGAGAACTACTGGTCAGGTATTTTTTGTAGAATAGTTTTCAGTTTAGGTTTACCTGATGTTATTGTCACAGTTAGACTGAGGTTATCAAGATTTTGGGAGGAAGACCATAGCACATATTAAGGGTACATGTTATCAGTATGATTTATCATGATGTTAACTTTGACCACCTAAGGTAGAGTTTGCCAGCTTTTTCCATCTTAAAGTTACTTTTTCCCCTCTTTTCCTGTACTGTACTCTTTGGAAGCAAGTCAGTAAATGTTATCTCACTTTCAGGGGTGAAGAGTTACGCTCTACCTTCTAGAGGCGGGAATATCTACATAAATTGTTTGAAATTCTTCTGTATGGGAGATTTGCCTTACATATTTATTTACTTGTTTATTATTCATTGTTTATTTATATCCATATAGACTCATGGATATTTATTTTATACTTTGGGCTATAATCCAATACTGTGTTTGCTTTCTTGCTCAAATTGTTCTAGTTTTGAACACTGGGAGCTCTTTCAATTAAATTTTATAACCTTCCCCATAAAGGTCTTGCATATATTTTGATGGATTTATTTTGGTATTGTAAATGAAGTGTTGCTGGTATATAGGAAGTATATAAGAATGCAACTGAATTTTATACACTAATTTTGTATCCAAAAACCTTGCTCGATTTCCTTCTTTACTTTAATAATTTTTTTGTGGATTTTTTTGAATTTTTCTCTGTAGACTCTCTGCCCGAGCCCTCTTCTCTTTTTCTACACCTTTCCCAGGAATTCCTGTTCCCTCCTATGGCTCCAAATACCATGCAGATGCCAGTGTCTCCTAAGCTGACCTCCCCAACTACTCTCTCTCTTAGGCTCAGACTCACAAAGCCAACTGCCTTCTGAACATCTTCACTGGGGTGCCTTACTCATCTGCCTACCCTCTTTCTCCCCAGACTGTTCCTCCTTCAAATGCCCCTATCTCAGCAGATGGTCCAACCATCCACTTGTCATTCAATCAAGACTCTCAGGCTCATCCTTAAGCCTTTGTTCTCCCTCCACCTTCACAGCCATCAACACTAAAGCCTGTCAAGTAAGCTCTGAATTATCTCTCCAATCTGTCTACTTGTGTCCATTCCAGCCACAGTCTCTTCTCCCTGGAGCACTGTAACAGCCTCCTAGCTGGCTCTCAGCACCTGTTTGCTTCTCCCCTCCAGTCTACCACTGCCAGAGTGACTTTTCTAATGTGTAAATCTGACCATGTTTCTGCTCCGAGTAAACCCTCCAAAGGATTCCCATTGCTCTCAGGATAAACACGAATTCCTTACTGTGGCTTCCAAGGTCGTTCCTGATCTGGCCTTTCTGGACTCAGATGGGACCCTTCTCTCCTTGATCTATTCTCTCCAGCTATACTGAGCTTTTTAATCTTTCAGTTTCTCAAAAGTACCACACTTGCTCTTAACTTCCATCTTTCCTGTGTACTTTCTCCCCATTTAGAATACTCCCCTACCTTCTCCCCAGTGGCCAACTCCTACTCAGACTTCAGATTTGTGCTTAAATCTCATCCTTTAGGGAAGCCTTTATTTGTGGGCTGAATTGTGCCCCTCTGCCCCAATTCATATGTTGGAGCCCTAATCCCCTCAGTGTGACTGTATTTAGAGACAGGGCTTTTAAAGAGGTCCTGAAGGATAAATGAGGTCATAAGGGTGGGGCCCTAAACCAATTGGATTGATGTCCGTATAAGAGGAGGAAGAGACACCAGGGATGTGCACACACAGAGAAAAGACCATGTGAGGACACAGTAAGAAGGGGGTTGTCTGCAAGCCAGGGAGAGAGGGCTCAGGAGAAACTAAACCTAACACCTTGATCTTGGACTTCTGATCTCCAGAACTGTGACAAGAATTAATTTCTGTTGCCTAAGCCCCCCAGTCTGTGATATTTTGTTACAGCAGCCCATCAGACAACTCCCTAATCTGAGTTAGAGTCTCTTGCATTTTACCAATCTCTCTTTGTAGCGTACATCACCCTTGAAATTACTTGTTTAATATCTGTTTTCCCCACCAGATTGTAGGTACCATGAAGGAAAGTAATTCTTATTCATTGTTACTGTACTCTCCAGGGTCTAGCAATGCTCAGTACACAGCAAGAGCCCGAGAAATGAATGTATAGAATCTATACACATGTGGCTATATAAATTTAAATTACTTATAAATGAAATAGAGAAATTCACTTCTTTAGTAGCACTAGCCACATTTCAAACCCTCGATAGCCACTTGTGGTCACTGGTTACCACAGTGGACAGTGCAAATTATAGAACATTTCTATCATCACAGAAAGTTCTATCGGACGGCACTGATACAAATGATATGGAAATGAACTTGGGGTACGAATGAATGTTAGCCAGGTAAAGAAAGACAGGGAGGCAGAGGGAAGGACAAAGGCAGCAAGCAGAGGATGAACATCGGTCAGGGGGTGTGTGGGGAACTGGAAGCAGTATGTAGCTCAAGTGTGAGGTAGGGGGAGGCGAGAGGTAAGGCCAAGGTCACGGGAGGACTTAGGTCCTGATGAGAGCATGAAATTTATTGGGACTGCAGGGAGAATGCAAGCAGAGAAGTGGCTGGGTCAGATTTGCATTTTAGATACATTACCCTGTGGGGAGTGTAAGCCTGGGAGCGGGAAAAACAATCAGGGGGTTGTTGAAATCGTCTGGATAAGAGAATGAGAACAAAGGGAGGTTGGAGAGGTTGGAGCTGGAGGGAGAAGGCAAACCTGAGGGCTGATTAAATTAAGGGCTGAGAGGTGAGAGGAGGCCAATGTGACTTGTAAATCTGGGGACAGCAGTGCCACCAAGTGAGACTAGAACAAATGGGAGGGTAGGAGAAGCAGGTTTTATTTGGCAGTGGGGGGGACAGAAAAAGAGACGATCAACTAAACTTTGGACACATTAAGTTCATGGTGCTTGAGGGATACAATGGGTGTGACAGTTGGCATAGAGGCTGAGGCTCAAAAAAAGTGGCTGGTAGCAATTGAGATGTGGGGTCATCACAAGGGTGGTAGCTAAAACCACGTGCTTGGGCTAGATCACCTGAAGAGAAAGGTGAGCAGTGGGCCAGGCCAGAACAACATTTGGGGGATGGGCCGAGGAGAAGAGGCCCATGACAAACCCAAAGAACACCCTAAGCATGTACCATCTATGAAGTTGCCTGAACTATTTTTAAAACCATTTTATTCTTTGGACCCATACAGCCTGTGAGAAGCAGCAACTTCAATATATTTCTATTTGATATGTAAGGTTTGTTTCACTGTTGGCTTTCTTGTCTCTATCCTCAAACAAGCTCCCTGAAGTCTGAGCAGGGACTGAGTGCTCTGGAATCTCCTGTATGTGATCTGTGTGGTCAGAGTATGTCCTCTGAGATCCCACCTGTCTAAGGTGGGGAAGGGTCTTCCTGCCTAGAGGAGGAGAGACAGGAGTATGACAAGGAGTCATCTATGTAATGTGATGGACCCTGAGGGAAAGCCTTTTGACTTTGCCTCTGCAGCTCAAAACCAGAAACAGCTCTCCCCTAAAACAAGAGGGATTTCAGATTCATCAGTGAGGTTCCTGAGTGATCTTCTCCATGGGAACAGTGGGCTCATTGGTGATGGGGAAATAGAAGCTCCTTTTGACCTGATTCTACACAGAAGGGGAGAAAACACAAGGAAGAGCTGTCAGCCTGAATTCAATCAGAATGTTAGCAGCTTCTCTGATACCGATTAACAGCCAAAAAATATTACCCCCAGGCTCCAATATTACTTGCTTCTCAATACCCCTTCTGTTTAACCTCAAGAACGTTTTTTTCCTTAAGAGTCGTAAACCTGTCAGGCAACCCAGTAACTAACTTAGAGTAATCATCTCTCTTTAATCACTCCACCTCCCTAAAGTAAAATTTAATTTGTATATGATTTACTGGTACTTACTGATTTCGTCTACATTTTTAAGAAATTTCTGCAAGTCTTCCTCTTGATAGTCAGCCATTGTGAACCAGAATCCCTGAGGGAGGCAGCATAAATGATGAAAATTAATAAAAATAAAACTCTAAACAGAATTTGTCAGGCTGATTAGCCTTCTAAAACTAAGAGCCAGGTAATTATTTTTAAGATGGATTTGTGTTTAGAAAAGTCATGAATAACAAGCAGGGTGATCTACTTCACTCTGACTGCTGTTAAGGCCAAGGGACCCTCATTATGTGTGGCGATATTTCTGGAAAGCTGCCAGCCTCCCTCCAATGGGGAAAGTGCTCTGCGAAATGTCCCTACAAAGCCAACATCAGCTGCTGTGATTTAGGGACCTGGCTCGAAGGCGGCCAGGTGGAGAGCAGTTGACAGGCCACCAGAGATAGAGGAGGACACTCTAACGCTTGACTTTGATCATGACAGGCCGGCCCAGCCAGAAGCTTTGGACCTGGCTGTGTGACAGGTAACCAAAAATGGGACAATTTGCATCTAAATGTCCAAACTATTTAAAATGTAAGCCTCTGGCTTATTTCTGAGGAGTGAAGAGAAGCTACAAATTGCATGGAGGGATTAGAACTTGGCAGCCCTGCAGGCCAGCCTCTCTTCTCCTCTCCAGGTACTTTAGTTGGATCATCTCTCAGTTGTTTTTGAGTGAAAGGCCTCACGCTATAGCCAGTGGTTCTCAAAGGTCCACCCACAGACCATAAGAATCATCCAAAAACTGGTTCAGCCTTAGCCCAGAGCCCCTCAGTTAGTAAGCCTGAGAGAGTACCCAGGAATGTATAGTTTTAAACACTCTCCAGGTGATTCTGATTTACAGCAAGGTTTAATAACAGTGTAGCCAAATAAGGCACCTTTAACTGGAAATCTGAAATCTGCCAGGAACAAGCCGTGAGTTATTTGATCTGAGACTCCACCAGTTATAAGCTGTGCTACCTCAGCTAAAGTCACAACCTCTCTAACCCTCAGAGGCCTCATTCATTCTCTGGAAACTATACAAACAGAGGGCTATCTGGGGATTAATTTAAAGCACCAGGTAGGCAATGAGTGGTTACTGCAAGACATCCTTATCTATAAAACAGGGCTGGGGACCTCTGGCTTAACTAAATGATCGCTAGGTTTCTTTCCAGCTCTTAACAATTCAGGCTCCCGTGGAACTGAGGCCTAGTCAAGTGAGTTGACTCGCCCAAGGTTAGGAGAGGCAGAAGGCAGGCTCAGAACTCCCGCGGGCAGGCGCCAAGCCCTCTGCGCCCAGGCCAGGGTCTAAGGGCGCGCCATGCCTGGGCAGCGAACCCACGACGGGACGAGAAAGTCAGGGCACGGTGATGTCCAAGGCGTCCGACGGTATCCACTTCACTGCGAAGGAGCCTGCGCCCCGCCTGCAGCCAGGAGACCGGCTCGCCCCACATGCCCCTCCCCGGCCAGCGCAGAGAGGCGGGGCCGGCGGCACCGTTGCCCGGCAACCGCTCCAGAGCGTCCACCGGCCCAGTGCCCGCCGTGGAGGTACCGGCGGCCCTCAGCTGATACCGTCCCATCCGCCGGGGCCCAAACCAGCGTCCTCTGCTTGGCTCTGACGGCCAGATCAGGACCAGGACCAGGGCAGACCCCGGGCCACCCCGCTGCACTGACCTGACGCACCCAGAGCTGGACAGGAAATGGCGGCTGTGGGCGGGCGGTGACCGACCTAGGCTGAGGCGGGGCGGCACCAAAGGGCCAGGGGCGGACGTGACCCCGTGGTCTGACGCGCCCTGCGTTTTAGTTCCGGAGCGCGCAGCCAAGTTCAAGGCCGATCTGGGGCGTGGGAAGCCCGCTGGGGACCGGGGAAGCTGGGGGGAGCAAAAGAAGCCCGAGTGACCTGCGCTGATCCCTAAATCAGCGCCAGGTTTTGGCTTCTTTGTTTTCTGGGGTGGGAGGGTGTGTCACTTGCGTTAGCTTAATATCCCTGGCCCCAAAGAGGGAAGGTCTGCAGCGTACTTGGGAGAGGCAGGCTTGGGTGTGAATCCGATTTTACTTATTAGTATACGCGAGACCTTCGGAGAGGAGAGTTATGTGATCTCTCTGATCTTCAGAGTTCTCCTTTATATAAAAAATGGGGCTTCCCTGGTGGTGCAGTGGTTGAGAATCTGCCTGCCAATGCAGGGGACACAGGCTCGAGCCCTGGTCTGGGAAGATTCCCACATGCCGCGGAGCAACTAGGCCCGTGAGCCACAACTACGGAGTCTGCGCATCTGGAGCCTGTGCTCCACAGCAAGAGAGGCCGTGACAATGAGAGGCCAGCGCACCGCGATGAAGAGTGGCCCCCACTTGCCGCAACTAGAGAAAGCCCTAGCACAGAAATGAAGACCCAACACAGCCAAAAATAAATAAATAAATAAATTTATTTAAAAAAAAAAAAAGTACAAATAATTTTTTTTTTTTAATGGCACTTTCTCCTAAGATTTACGGTTAAGGTGCCAGGCACCTAGCCAGTAGGGATAAGTGATGGTTATTATCTAGGGAATCATAGAATTTAGAGCAGAATGAGACAATGGACACATTCACAGAGAGAGAGAGAGAGAGAGAGAGAGAGAGAGAGATTTATTGTAAGGAGTGGGCTTACATGATTATGGAGGCTGAGAAGTGCACCATCTGCAGCTGGCAAGCTGGAGATCCAAGGAGCCCATAGTGTGAGTTCCAGTGCAAGTCCAAGGGCCTGAGGACCAGGAGAGCTGACGATGGTGTAAGGTCCAGTCCAAGTCTGAGTGCAAAAGCAGGAGAATGTTCCAGCTACTACAGTCAGGCAGAGAAAAAGAATTCTATTCAGACCTTCAACTGATTGGATGAGGCCCACCCACAGTGGGGAGAGAGATCTGCTTTACTCAGCCTACGGATTCAAATGTTAATCTCATCCAGAAACACCTTCACAGACAAACCCAGAATAATTTTTAAACAAATATCTGAGCACCCTTTGGGCCAGTGATCCATAAAATTAACCATCACGAGTATCCAGTCACCAGACCCAAAGAGCTTGTCACGTAAGGGGGTTAAAGGTCAATAAACAAATAATCACTTAAATTCTCACTGTGGTAAGTGCTATAAGAAGTAAAGGGTGAAAAACAAAAGTAGCAAAGGGTACCATGAAAGCTGAGTCTCAAACCTTGGAGATACTCCCTGAGGACGTGACATTTACACTGAGACTTAAGGGATGAGTGGGCACTGACCAGCTGGAGAGGGAGGTGGAAGCAGAGGGGGCAGGATGGGCCGTCAGGAAGGAGCCTGGCAAGGACAAGGAAACAACAGGAGGCCAAGCTTGGCTGCGGCCTAGAGAGCAAAAGTAAGTAGTGCAAGATGAAGTCAGGCCCGATCACACAGGGCCTTTGAAAAGTTCTGGGTCTCTCTCCTAAGTGCCACAGGCAGCTTTTGAGGGGTTTTAGGAGAGGAGTGACATGCTCAGATTTTTCTTTTTAGAAAATCATTCTGGCTGCAATGTGGAGAATGATCTGGAACGAGGCCAGAGGGACACTGGGAGACAAGTTAGAGGTTGTCGACAGCATGTATTGGTAGAGGGAATAGAGAGGATTAGATGAATTTGCCATGTATTTTGGAGGGGGAATTGACAGCAGGGAAATATTAACAATGACATTAGGTTTCTGGCTTGAGCGAGAATAGGGCTCTCCGTTGGCTGAGATGGAGAATATTCAAGGAGAATCAGGTGTGGAGAAAGATGATGAGCTCAGATTTATATTCAGTTCAAGATGCCTGTGAGTTATTCAAGTGGAGATGTTGAATAAATTAATTGTTCTTTAATAGTTACTCTTCTCTTCTTCAGATTTTCCAATTTTTAGCAAAGCACAGGCACCTGGAATAGACTGTATTTCCCAACTTTCCTTACATATGACTATTTCCTTACACATGACAGTCCAATTAAATATAAGCAGAAGTGGTGGGTGCTACTTCTAGGAAGTGTCCTAAAAAAGGATTCCCTTCTTCTTACCTTTTCTTCTTGTTGGTTGGAATGTGGACACAATGGCTGGAGCTGGCTCAGCCATTTTGGACCATGATGTAGAAGCAGTATATTGAGGATGGAAAGCCACAGGTAGAAGGAACCTGTGTTCTAATGATCATGGAGTTACCATACTGGGTTTTGGACTATCTAACTCCATATTTCTGTATAGGAAAGCTGTTTAACCCCAACAGTACATCAGGTTCTGGGAATCTAAAGACTTCTATCTTGTTAGAGTCACTGTTATGTTGGGTTTTCGGTCACTCCCAGCCAAACCTAACGGTAGCTGATATGGAAGACGCTATTCATTTATTCAACTCTGTTTTAAAGCTGATATCAATTTTTTTTGGTGACAAGTCCTTCCAAATAGTCCAAATGATGTTATGCATAAAAATAGAAATATTGATATTTTTTAAAAAACATGTCTATTGTAAATAACTTTTGTCCGAAGGACTCTAAACACCAGAGAAATTTGACACTGAGATCACACAATTAAAAAGCACATGAATAATGTTTTATGTTAGAAGTTATCTCTGTAGTTAGAAGTTATTTTTTTCTCTTCAGTCATACTTCCATTTTATAGCCGCCCCCCCACACACACACCCACACTCAGAATACTGTCCTAATATAGGATATTTTTATGCCTGAATGTCTTTCACTGATCATCTCATCATAATTCTCTGCCACAGTAATATCAACAAATATTGTTGGAGTATTTGCTTTAACAAGATACCATACTATAAGTCAGGGGCCCAGCCCCAGTCCTCACACAGCCCAATGAGGAAGATAGATGCATAAACAAATTCTTTTTTTTTCAATATTTTTTTAATTGAAGTGTAGTTGATTTACCATGTTGTGTTAATTTCTGCCGCACAGCAAAGTGATTCAGTTACACATATATACATTCTTTTTTTATATACTCTTTTCCGTTGTGGTTTATCATAGGATATTGAATGTAGTTCTCTGTGATATGCAGTAGGACCTTGTTGTTTATCCGTAAACAAATTCTTATAGAACCATGTGATAAGGACAGTGACAGTCTAGCGCTTAAGGAAGAAGGAAGGAGGAGGAAACGGTGTCAGGCAAGTTCCCTTAGAAATAGGAATTGACACAGTTAATGTGGAAGCTGAGAGTGTGTGGAGTGCTCCGGGCACAGGGAACAGATTGAGCAGAAGTTTAGAGTCAGGAAACATTGTGCTGTGTGTGAGAAAACAGAAAAGTTCAAGGCGGGAGTGGTAAGAGGTGAGCCCAGAGATGTGCGCAGGGCACAGGGTATCAAGGAGGGAAGCCACAGGGTATCAAGGAGGGAAGCCACAGGAAGAGTGTGAAGCAGGGAAGAGACAAGGGAAGAGCCCAGCCTCAGGGTGAGATACCTGAGCAGGAGGGATACAAGAGAGAGGGCAGGTGTGTGTGCTCTAAGGTCAGGCTGGAATAACAGAATTCAGCAGGCACAGACACTTGTGGCATCTTCGAAGTCACTTCCATCCTGATGACTCCTACATGGATGTCCGTCAAGCCCACACTTCACCCTAAGCCCCATCCTGATAAATCCAACAGGACAACTATAGACTATGAATCTCTTGAGAGAAGGGATTTTGTTTTATCTTGTCTTAATTTCCCCAGCACCTGGCACTTAGTTGGAGCCTAAAAGAAAAGATGTGTTGTGGAAGTGAGTTAATCTCTTGCCCTGCATGGAGGAAGGTTCAAATCTAAGTCACTCTAGGTGGAAAAGGATTACGAGTGCTTATAGTTTCCCTACCCCAGGCTTCCCAGAGAAGTCCATCCAGAGGACAAACATTGTGGCAGTCACAAAATACATCTTAGGGTAAATTTCATACTTGACAGATTGATCGCTTTAAAGTCAGAAGTCCTAGTAAGCCTGGGTGGTGATAAACTGTCCACAAAGATGCCAGTTTTCCTCCTTTCAGGCACACAGTAGGATCTCACCTCCCTGTGGCCAGGTGACTTGCTTTGTTCAGTGCCATGGTGGGAAGAGATGAAATGGGCAGAAGCCTTTAGGGGCCAGAGTCTGACTCACCATACATAGCCAGCCCTTCCCCCTGCCCTGCAACTAGAGGGTGGAGTCTGTGTCTGCCTGAGTCCCTGAGTGAAAGGACATGGACCAGAGTTGCCCATCTACCTTTGATGGACATGCAGCTCAAGTGAGCAATAGACTTTTCTTGTGATTGGCAAACATTTTGGACCTGTTTGTTACACAGCATAACATAGCCCTTCATGTCTAATATGCCCACTCAGACCATTGTTCTTCACTTGCTACAATGACAAAATCTAGGGACCTTGTGCACGAACGTACATAGATTATGATCACTGTGATTTATATTTTAAGTGTCAATGTCTGCCAATATTCAGGAAAACAGACTTAAAATGTGTGTGACACATTTCAAATATATTCCCCCTGGAGAACCTGCTATTTTCATCCTACCTAAATCCCTTGTGTGGTACTTAAATTTGACTTTTTCTTTATGTCCTCAGGAAAAAGTTGGAGAACATTTGGACACTTTCCACTGTATAATAAACCTGGACTTGGAGATCATTTAAGCTGTTTCTCCTCTCTTTTACTCTGCTCTCCTTTTGTGTAAACAATTCTAGCTGTTTGCCTTTTCTCATCAATCATACTTTATAAACTTAGGAGAAATAAGGAAGAAAAAAAATGTTTTTTTCCTGAGGACAACTGCGTGAGGAATGAAAGGAATCGTACATTTGCCCGCTGGATGGAAAAGTTGCAGACAAGGTCAGCCTGGAGCCAGGAGCCAGACAGACCACAAAGATGTCTGTTGGGCAACCCCATCACCACGGGTGCTGGGACTACAATTCACTTGGTTACTTTGTCTTCAAGATTTGAAGGGGAGGGCTTCCCTGGTGGCGCAGTGGTTGAGAATCTGCCTGCTGATGCAGGGGACACGGGTTCGAGCCCTGGTCTGGGAAGATACCACATGCCGCGGAGCAGCTGGGCCCGTGAGCCACAACTACTGAGCCTGCGCGTCTGGAGCCTGTGCTCCGCAACAAGAGAGGCCGCGATAGTGAGAGGCCCGCGCACCGCGATGAAGAGTGGCCCCCACTTGCCGCAACTAGAGAAAGCCCTCGCACAGAAACGAAGACCCAACACAGCCATAAATAAATAAATAAATAAATAAATAAAAGATTTGAAGGGGAGGGAAACTGGAGGAATTCAGTACTGTCTCTTCCCTCCCTAAAGAGAATTCAAAAATCACATTTGATTTTTTTCCCCCAAGCTTATGTCCTTTATTTGAAAAACAGCTAAAATTCTTGCCTCTTGGACACCCTTTGCTCTCTCAGTTCCCACCTTATTATAGATGAAGAAATCATTTCAGGATCTAGTCACAGATTTAGTCTGTGTGCCCATAGGGGGCAAGAGTCTTCCTTGGGATTTCTATGCACAATTAATGACATCACAGTTACTAACAACAGCAATTAAAACAGTGACGATAGTAACTAACACTCGCTGAGCTGCAATGTGCCAGGCATCTCACTCAATCCTCTGTAGGCATTATCGATCTTCAATCTCTCAATAGCCATACAATTCCTATTTCCATTTCACAGGCAAGAAATGCAGCCAGGGAGGTTGTGTGGTTTGCCAGAGTCTGAGCCAAGATGTGAAACCTGGTCTGAGTGGCCCCCTAGCTCATACTGTCCCGTCTCACTACACTCCCAGGTATCAGCCTTCCCTGGAGAGCTGTTTATTGGGGGGGTTCTTTGGCGGCGCTATGCTGCTTGCAGGATCTTAGTTCCCTGACCAGGGACCGAACCCATACCCCCAGCAGTAAAGAAAAGACGTACAGCATGGAGAGACGTGGAAAAGACGTTGGTACCATGGAACGTACCAGTGGGAGCACAGAGTCCTAACCACTGGGCCGCCAGGGAAGTCCCTGGAGAGCTGTTTTAAACTTATATCATCAAGGACCACCCCGGAAGCCTCAGGCCCTAGCTCTGTCTCATGGATGTATAAACCTCAGTACAGGTTGCTCCAGGTGCTTCACAGGCTGGTCCAACCCTCCACAGGTGATGGATGCATTTTCTCTGTAGCCAGAGGGCCGTGTCTCCCACTCCACTAAGAAAGAGAGGGTGACTCCAACAGTGTCCTTCTTTGGAGCCTTTTCTGTGGCTCGTGGGACGTCTCTGCCTGAAAAGGGAAGGGGAGTTGAGTGCCAGGCGGAAAGTGTGTCTGCCCGTCTCTACCTAGTGTGGAGAGGCACTGCCACCGTGTGGACAGACTGGCTGCGTCTGGACAAACGCGGTGGTAGAGAAAGCAGGGGAACTCCTGAGCAGTCAGCCCCTGTTCAGGCATTTATCTGATGTTTGTTGAGCACCTAATATTGCCACGTACTCGGCTAGGCTCCTTCTATTGCTGCTACCGCTCCTGCCATGGGGACGTTCCTTCTCTGGGTAAGAAATTTAATGATGTCAACGATTTAGGCTGTAGTGAATATTTAACATTTATTCATCATTTATTTGGGGCACTTTCATCTAGGGCTGATTTGCACCACTCAGAAATTATAGATACACCCGATTTGTGCAGGGCTATTTTCTTTGCCTCCAAGCTTTTGGAGACAAAAGGATGCAGAGAAATATAGGGCTCCAGAGTGACTTACTCTATCTTGATTGTTATGAAAAGCGAATATGTATTTCTAGCAAACACCTTTGCTTCTTTTTGTCTTAACAGTTTAATAGCATATTAAAAGCATACCATAGAAACAGAAAGTAGAGAAAAACAGAAAATCATTCATGATCTCTTTATCCTGACACCATCACTATTAACATTTTGATATATTTCCTTTTTAATTTTTTTCTACATTTTTTGGCATCAATGTAACCATGCTTGCATATGATTATGTATTTCACTTTATTGATATAGCACAATATCATCATCATAATAATAGCTGATACATTCTGATCACCCATGATGTCCTAAGCCCTTTATTAGGGGCTTTAAGTGTCATCTCATGAACCCATATAACAATCTTAGGAGATGGTATTATTATACCCCTTTTAATAGAAAAGACAACTGAGGCTCAGAGGGGATCCATATAGCTCTTGCCTCTCATAAGGCTGTCCCATGTTATGCATTGTTTTAGTAACGATCATTTAATCTCTGCAGTGCGTTCCACTTATCCATGCACTGCACTTCGCCTATCTACTTGCCATCATTTTAGATCTTTACTTGCTGCTAATATTGTTTGCTGATGTAAACTTTGCTGCAACATGCATCTCTAAATCATCTTTTTACATAGCTAGAATTAATTTCTTAGGGTAGTTTCTCAGAAGTGGGTTTCTCAATCAAGATTTTGAATCTTTTTATGGTTGTTGGTATTTCCAAATTGCTTCTCAGTGGGGTTGGGCAAATTTGTACACATTAGCCCTACCGTCGGTAATGTAGGAGAGTGCCAGTTTTGCAATATCCTCACCAGCACTGAGTGTTAATTTTTTCCAATCTAAAAGATGATAGATGGTTTGATAAATAAATCTGTGATAAATGGATTGTTTTGCCTGTCATTTATTATCAGAGAAGGTGAAGTCCCTTTTACTTTTTACCACCTGCACAAGTACTTTCTACCTCGTTTTGCACAGTCCAAGAAATCTCTGCAGTCTTGGGCCCTCCTAAACCAGGAGTTTTTAACCTAGGGTCCGGGGTCCATGGATAGAATTCTGGGGCCTGTGAACTTGTTTGGGAAATAATTATACCTTTATTTTTACACACCTGTCACTGAAGTAGTACCCCTTTCATTGTTAATATAGGCAGCAAATCTCAGTGGTATTAGCAGTAGTTGTGTCATCATCTATGCTCAGCAACAATTTGAGATTCGTTATTAGACGTGCTGCTAGAACTCGTGTTTTGATGTGTTAATAAACAAACACATTTATTAACATACCACACATTCATTTACAAAATATTTTGATAGTTGTATTTCAGTATAATTCTTTTCCTTTGTAATGCTGTATGTTTTATTTTTAAAATAAAAAAGTTAAATTTAAAAATGCTATTCTGAGAAGGGGTCTGTAGGCTTCACTTGACTAACAGTGGTGTCATAGCAAAAATAAAGTTTAAAATTCCTGTCCTACAAATCTTCATTATAGAAGAATTCCAAATAATAAATGTAAATACTACCCCTCCAGGGATAGAACTCAATTCCTTTCCCCTTGAGTATCCACTGGACTAAGTGATTCACTTCTAAAGAACAGCACCAGGAAAGGGAAAATAGTGACTCCACAGTGGAGAAGCCTGTAGACACCAACTTACCCAACTGACCAATGTCAACATGACCAGTAGGTAAGTCAGATGTTGTGCACTCCTGATGCAATGAGAAAGTCACTTTACCTCTGTGACATTCTTCCCCCCAAATCCATAACCCTGGTCTAACCATGAGGAAACAACAGACAACCCAAATTCAGGGACATTCTACAAAATAACCAAAAGGTACTTTTCAAATGTCAAGGTTATGAAAAATAAGGAAAGACTGAGAAACTGCCCCAGACTGGAGGAGACTAAGGAGATATAATGGCTAAATGTAAGATGGTCCCTGGATGAGATCCTAGTGCTGAAAAAGGATGTTGATAGAAAAACCGGTGTAATCTAAATGAAGCCTGTCTCTGTCTTGGCATGACAAAGAATGTTTCAATGTACATCCTCATTTGTGGGCCTTTATACAAGAATTCTCTGGGATTAAGAACCAGGAGTGGAACTGATATCTGTATTTATAATTTGACTAAATACTACCAATTTGTTGTCCAACAAAACAAAAAACAAACAAACAAAAATGAAGCCTGTAGTTTAGTTAGTAGTATCGTACCAATGCTAATTCTCTAGTTTTGGTAAACCTATTCTGGTTTACAGGAATTCTCTGCACTATCTTCGCAATTGTTCTGTAAATCTAATTTATAGAACTAGCCCAAACCAGTCTCTCCTCCCAATTTCTAGCTCACCCATCCATTCATTCATCCATTCAACAAACGCACACTGAACAGCCTCTCTGGCATGGGGATCGGGCAGGGGTGTGAAGACAATGATGAGAGGACAGGAGCTTGCAGTCTTTTGTGCAAACCTCCAAGACCTGTAGGCAGTTAAGGTGCAGTGGGACGGATGATGCAGTGGAGATTTGCACAGTGTGCAACACAAGCGCAGGGGAGGAAAGAGAAGCTGAAATGTGCCAGGTGAACCAGGCACTGTGGGCAGAGTGGAGAGCAGGCGTGAAGGGCAGACATGTGAGAGTGTGGCATCACCCGGAAACCACGAGCACTTCAGTCTTGCAGGAGCGTGCAGTGCAAGGGTGGATTGTTCTCTGTGAAGGCAGAGAGGGAGGTCAGATGCAGCCAGTCTAAGGACTTAGCTTTTATCCTGTAGGTGGAAGGGAAGAACTGGCATGTTCTGAGCAAGTCAGTCCCAGGTCTGCGCTGGAGAAAGGTAGATGTTGCTGTGCAGGAAGGGTCGGACCGAGGTGCGGCTCCCTCGCTGTGGGCAGACAAATGACCCAGGCTCTTCGGCCCTGCGTTCTTCCCCCTGAGTCTGTCCTCCGGCTGGCTCTGGGCCTCGTGGCCTGCACACTCTCACTGTCCTTCTCTGCCTTGCTACCTCAGAGCATATCCAGAGCCTCGGATTGGGCGCTTTCCTGTGGAGATGACTCCGTAGACGCACACTCATGTCCTTTACTCAACTCTCACCTCCCGACTTAGTCCTGCAGCCGGTGCTGAGCCCCCAGGCCTTTGCTTGTGGGGAAGGAAGTACGTACAATTGCAAAAGCATATTCGGGAGGTGATGAGGGCCTAACTAGGTCTGTGGTTGTATGGATGGAGAGGAGAAAATGCATACAAGAGATGTTTAGTAGGGCAAAGCAGTAGAAAACATTGACTCATTGGAAGTAGGAAGGGAGAGGAGGAAGGATTTGGGGATGATGCCAGCTATGGAACTTAGGGAAGCGAGTGGATGACCGTGTCCTCCTCTGCAAGTGGGAACAGAGGAAGAGGAGGAGGAGGAGAGACAAAGGAAGGCATAATAAGGAGCTTTGATGGGCTGAGTTCAGAGTGCTGGGGAAAAGAATTGTCTATTCACATGTGAGCTCTGGAAGAAAAGTTTGGGATGGAGATAAAGATGCGAGATTATTAGCATACTTTCAGCATCCTGTATCAATAGGTTACAGGTAGGTATCCATATACATATGCATGACTGTTTTTCTTTTTTTCTTTGAATTTTTGAATTTTATTTTATTTATTTATTTTTTATACAGCAGGTTCTTATTAGTTATCTATTTTATACACATCACTGTATACATGTCAATCCCAATCTCCCAATTCATCACACCACCCGCCCCCACCACTTTCCCCCCTTGGTGTCCATATGTTTGTTCTCTACATCTGTGTCTCTATTTCTGCCTTGCAAACCGGTTCATCTGTACCATTTTTCTAGATTCTACATATATGCGTTAATATACGATATCTGTTTTTCTCTTTCTGACTTACTTCACTCTGTATGACAGTCTCTAGATCCAACCACATCTCTACAAACGACCCAATTTCGTTCCTTCTATGGCTGAGTAATATTCCATTGTATATATGTACCACATCTTCTTTATCCATTCGTCTGTCAATGGGCATTTAGGTTGCTTCCGTGACCTGGCTATTGTAAACAGTGCTGCAATGAACATTGGGGTGCCTGTGTCATTTTGAATTATGGTTTTCTCTGGGTATATGTCCAGTAGTGGGATTGCTGGGTCATATGGTAATTCTATTTTTAGTTTTTTAAGGAACCTCCATACTGTTCTCCATAGTGGCTGTATCAATCTACATTCCCACATGACTGTTTTTCTTAAGCAGCTTTAATTGTGAGAAGTAAAGAGCACTGGAATTAGAGTCAGACAGATCTGGATTCAAGTTCCAGTTCTGCCACTTACCATCTGTATCAGGGCTCTCCAGAGAAACAGAACCAACAGGAGATAGGTATAGATATAAATATAGATATGATTATAGATTAGATAGATGAGAGATAATAGATAGATAGATAGATAGATAATTGCTTTAAGGAATTGGTTCACACAACTGGGGGTTTGCAAGTTCAAGTCCAGGCCGGCAAGCTGCAAATTCATGTAGAAGTGGATGCTGCCATTTTGGGGCAGAATTTTTTCTTCTTCAGGAAACTTCTGTTTTTGTTCAAAGGCTTTTCAACTGATGGGATGAAGGGACTCTCCTTTACTAAAAGCCAACTGAACATAGATATTAACCACATCTACAAAATACCTTCACAGCCACACCTAGATTAGCATTAGGTTAACTGGGCACTGTGGCCCAGCCAAGTTGACACATAAGACTAACCATCACATCATCTATGTGACCTGTGGCAAGTACTCAGCTTCTTTGGGTGTCAGTTTCCTCATCTGTAAAATACTGTAAAAATTGCTCCCCAAAGAATTTGCCTTAGGACTCTCAATGAAAGTAACAGAAATCCATTTAGAACTCAAATTAAATAAGGAATTTACTGGCTCATAAATGAAAACTCTGTCTTTGGTCATGATAAGATTCTAGGTCTCAGATGACATCATTAAGGCTTAGGTTATGTTCCCATTTCGGCCCTGCTTTTCTCTGTTGGCATCATTCCTGAAAAACAAAACAAAACAACCCACAAAACCCAGAATTGTCTCTCAGTGGCTTGATTGGGTAACTTGTCCACACCTGAATAATCATGAGGTCAGGAATGGAATATGCTGACTGGCCAGGCCAGGGTTACATGGCCATCCCCAGAGCCACGGTCCACCCTACCCAATCCATACAGACAGAAAGTGAGGAAGGGTGAATTCCCCCAAAGGAAACCAGGGTGTTGTTATGATAAGGAAGGGAAACAGATGCTGAGCAGGAAAAACAATTCCACTAGAGTTCATCATTTGTCTACCCAGCACTCTACACATCTTTCCTCCCAAGTAGTAGTTTGAAAAATGCTCCCCCTTATACCACTAGACACCAACTCATTCACTTCTGCCCAAAGGAAGATGGTCCAAAGCCATCTACTTCTGGGTTTAGCCCCAGGTCAGGGCTCTCTGAGTGAGGTGTGCGCCCTTCGGTCAGGTCCAGGTGTGAGTCCTCGTGGTCCCACAACCTGTAGCTAAATAATAAATGTCATCAACCCTGTGTGCCTGATGTGTCACAATGATTGGAAAGTCATCAGATAACTGCAACTGAAAATCCTCATTGATGATGTGTGACCCCACTGTGGTCACTGGTCCATACACTATATCCCACCCTGCAGTTCGGGAATGTGATGTCATCCCTTCCTGGGGAATGGAGTACATTCCTCAACAAGCCCCCAGTCACACCCCCCGGAAAGCTATCCCTTGTCAACTCTGCTCCTTGACCTCATCTGGGAAGGGCATCAGAGGACTTTTCCTTCCTGGGGTCTGTGCACATTAAAAGCTCATTTGCCATTTGTACGGCGGGACAGGGATGGAGGTGGGGCCGGGGAATTTAGAATTGGCCTAGGGCTTCAGCAATCACAAGCCTTTATTTTTTCTGGACTTGAAATTTCTCCAGCAAGGCAACATTCTGGAAACTTCAAAAGGGCTTTTACCCTTTCCCTTCCCTTCCTGAACACTTCAGTGCTGAAGCCATTAGAGGTAGACCCATTGCAGTGGCTCAGAGAAAGGTGTCTGAGCGCCAGCAGTTGTGAGGAAGGCATTCCTGGGAAGAAGCAGCCAGAAGTAGGGAATCAGCCTTCGAATGAAGAACGTATGGGTGAGGCGCGCGGGATGGAGGACAGCCTGGCCTGGGCAATCCGAGCACCAGTGGCACGCAAAGGGCATCCACCCCAGGTCGGGGGGGGTGACCTGACACAGTGTGAGAGCAGAAGTCGGATGGAGAAGTAGGGTCGCTGCTGCTTGGGGGAAGTGGCTTGGCCTGGGGTGTCAGAGCCTAAGTGAGGTCAAGGGCATCTGGCAGAGGAATGGGCCAGTGCAGGGTATCAGAGCTTGTGCCGAGTGAAGAGGGTGTGGTGGGGAGCAGCCTGGCCTGGTGTGGGACGTTACATTCCAGGCAGGATGGGGAGGATGTCCACACGGGGAGGTGGCGCTGGAGAAGTGAGAGGAAGGCATCTGTGTGCGTGTGTGTATGCGCGCGTGTGCGTGTGTCCACTGAGAAGGCCTGGGAACAGCAGCACCCCTTGTCTACAGACCTTGGAACCAGGGTTCCTTGGAGAATTGGTTGCTTCCCATTTTCAGGTGGAGGAAGTACAAGATGATCCCGGAACGTTTTTTTTCCAGAAAGCAATGAAGTACTCAAAAAATGATGGGATCGGGCTTCCCTGGTGGCGCAGTGGTTGAGAGTCTGCCTGCCAATGCAGGGGACACAGGTTCGAGCCCTGGTCTGGGAAGATCCCACATGCCGCGGAGCAGCTAGGCCCGTGAGCCACAATTACTGAGCCTGAGCGTCTGGAGCCTGTGCTCCGCAACAAGAGAGGCCGCGATAGTGAGAGGCCCGCGCACCGCGATGAAGAGTGGCCCCCGCTTGCCGCAACTAGAGAAAGCCCTCGCACAGAAACGGAGACCCAACACAGTCAAAAATAAATATAAAAATAAATAAATTAATTAATTAATTAATTATTTTTTAAAAAAAATGATGGGATCTTGTAAAAAATGATACAGAAGCTAGCTTGAATCCGCTCCCAGACAAGGGAGCATCAGAATAAATAATGAGAGCAACAATTTGCTGGAAAGAAAAAAAAAGAAAACCGTTAGTCTACATGGATACAGATAAAGGATAAACCTATAGAAAGTTTGATGGGGCATGGGATATTTACAGATTTTTAAAGTACCTGTCCACATATTAAGCCCTCAATTAATGATATTTACCACAAGGATGAACAGATGCTTATCAATTACAAAGGGGAGAAGAGGAACTTTGCGGTGGAGAATCCTGGCAGACACCCTCTTAATCCAGTGATCATAGTGGATACCATCAGATACAGGAGAATGGAAATTGTGTGTCACCTTATAGTGTGCAACGAGAAAACCAATTACCACCTCTGTGATGTTCCTGTCAGAGGGACTGCCTGAATATAATTGTGAGAAAATTTCAGACAAACCAAAATCAGGAGACATTCTGCAAAAGAAATGGACTGTACCCTTCAAAAATGTCAAGATCGGACTTCCCTGGTGATGCAGTGGTTAAGAATCCACCTGCCAATGCAGGGGACATGGGTTCGAGCCCTGGTCTGGGAAGATCCCACATGCCACAGAGCAGTTAAGCCCATGCGCCACAACTACTGAGCCTGGTGGTGCAACTACTGAAGCCCGTGTGCCTAGAGCCTGTGCTCCGCAACAAGAGAAGCCACCGCAATGAGAAGCCCGCGCACCGCAACAAAGACTAGCCCCGGCTTGTCGCAACTAGAGAAAGCCCGCGTACAGCAACAAAGTCCCAACGCAGCCATAAATAAATACATAAATTTATATTTTAAAAAAAAGTCAAGATCATGGCAAACAATAAAGATTGAATATTCCGGATTGAAGGAGACTAGAGAAGCAGGAAACTAAATGAGATGTGTGTTTCTGGAATGAATGGTAGACACACCAAAATTATTATTATTTTTTGCTATAAAGATCATTATTGAAACAACTGGGGAAATTTGAATAAAGACTGCAGATTAAATAGTAGTATTGTATAAACATTCGTTTCTTGATTTCTATTTTGATTGTGGTAAAGTAAGGGAGGGAAAGTCCTTGATTGTAAGAAATAGTAAAATATGTGCAGATAATGGGGCATGGGTCAGAAACTTATCTTCAAATGGTACAGTAAAAACAAAGTTCTTTGTAACTTCTATGTAAGTTTGTGATTATGATTGGGAGAATCTGCAGCCATTTTTTGTGGCCATTTTTTTCAATCAAATAAAATATCATGGCTGGTTTTCTTTTTTTTCAGTGTACCACAATGTCCAAAATAGAACTCTTATTTCCTTAGATATGCTCCCTCCTATCTCAGAAAATGGCCCCAAACATCCACCCTCTTGCTTAAGGCAAAAGCCTAGGAGTCATCCTGATTCCTCTCTTTCTCTCCACCAGCAAGTCCTAGCAAGTCCACCTCCGGAGCAGATGTTAAACCCGTGCACTTTCCATTACTACTACCACCTCTCTAATACAAGCCACCACGTCTGTGGGTCTGTGAAGGAGGTGTTCAAGAGAGGTCAATGGGAGGCTATTACCTTTGTGTATTCTACAGCCAAGTGTCTGGCAATCGGCTTGAGGCTGTGGTTGATCAGAAGGACACTGACGGTCGGACGCTGACGGACTTGAGTGCAGGAGAGCAAAGACGTGATGAACTCGCCCAGCCTCTGCATTTGTGCATCCCTGCAGCTGACGGCAAAAAGTCCTCAATAAAGCAATGAGCACTGCATCACTTCTGCCTTCAAATCTCATACAAGTTCTTCTTTTGGCCAGCTCTAATTGGAACTATACATAGAAGGGAGTTCTGGGAAACAGTAGCCAAGTGGACAGAAAGCATTTCCATCACGACATTCTCTGCCCATCCAATCTAAAGTTCTCACCTGGTCCTACTCTGTCACATCACCCCATTATAATTCTCTGGGTGGCATGTATTGCCAGCTGCTGTTGTCGAATTTGTTTATTGTGGAGTTCCCCACTAGAAAATTAGCTCAGGAGAGCATGGATCTTATCTGTCCTGGTGCCTACTTGATATCCAGGGCCTAGAACAGAGTAGCACATGGAGTCGAATAAATGTCCCTCACTACCTTGCCTTTGACAATTCCTTATTTTTGGATCTGTTACAACACCCTACTTCCACATGCTGATTTCTTTTATTAAATAGGAATTAATAGAATTCTTTTGGTTTAGAGTAAAAAAAATGTTTACTTAGACTTAAATAAAGGGGAATATATTGGTTCGTGGAATGGAAAAGTCCAGGACTTTTTCAGGTATGGCTGGATCCAGGGTGCTCCCATGTCGCTGAGATTTGCTTTGCTTCTTGTGCTTTGGTTTCCACCTCGGGCAAGCTTTCTCCTCAGGTGGCACCTTTTCTCATGGGTTCAGTGAGAATAGAGTTTCTTGTTGCCAGTAATTTCAATGAAAGTTCTGAGAACAGAAGGGGAATCCTCCCTCTGACCCCTGCCCCCATCCCAAAAAAGGTGCCGTTGAGAGAAGGAAGGAAAATGAAAGCCAGCTGGGCAGATACATTTGTTCGCTACAGATTTGTTGTGAGGGTCAAGAGATGATATTTTAAAGTTTATGACATATAGTAAGCCCTCAGTTATGATGGCTACTACAACAATAATATTGTCATGTAATTATTATTGCTGCATGAAAGCATGTTGTACACTTCAGGATACCAAACCAATGTTGGATGTCATTATCTCCTTCGGAGTTCGTGGGTTTAGGCAGTTCAGGAGCGGAGGGGAGGAGAAGGGCTCCTTTCCCATGCCCCAGGGGAGGTGGGGTTTTCTGTCTGGGCAGCGGGGTTGGAGGGAAGGCTGGTCCTCCTGTGGTTCTCAGGATGGCCACTTGGTGGCAGCCTTAGCCCATACTGCTCCTGTCCCAGTTTGACTAGCCTGCTCATCTGGGCTTTCCCGGGAACCTCAGGGTCCCCAGCCCTTCTCAGACCTCCTGCTTGATACTCTCCCTTGTGCTGGAGATGGGGGCCACGTGTACACAGATGCGATGCACACAAAGGATCTCCATGGTTCCTTGGTGTGTCAGGGTTGCAGTGTGAGGGCAGGGAAGCTTTGGGAGTTGGGGGCATCTCCACCAGGAGTTCGCAGGACTGCTAAGAGGCTGGGTGTGTATTTGGTGAATAGCTTGGGTAAGGGACTCCAGTGGACATTTATCATGTTCAGGTTGCCAAGCACTTGTCGAGCATCCTTGCTCTATGGGAGGAAGGTCTAGCCTTCTGAGTCCTAACCCCCCCCAAAAGTTGAAGCCTGAGAACTCATCCCCCAGGCTTCTTTGTCGCTACCAACTGGTCCTAGGTGAGACCCAGAGCCCTGTGACCAGAGTGAGACCCAGTCTGGAGATGAGAACAACGTGAGGAGAGAAGTTCTGCTCAGAACCCATTTTTCTGGCAGAGAGTACAGAGGCGTCGGCTTTCTCTTGGAGCTGGGGGTGAGGGGTGGGCAGATGGTAGTAGCCGAAGGCCAGGTGCCTGACCTGGATGTGGCATTGCTTAGGGGAGAGTGGGTAGTGGCAGATTTCTCATCAGGCCAGCTCTGCAGTTTCGTTACGGGCATTGCTTTTGGAAGCTTGGTCTAAAGCCCTGTTCTCCAGGCCTCCCACAATGGTGTGAGCCATTCAGTCTCCTTTCGTAAAATCCTGTTTGGGGTTAATCCACCAGAATCAGCTTTAGTTGCTTGTAGCTAAGAACCCAGACTAATGTAAGTGCTAACACTGATTTATCACATGCCAACTGCAAGGCCTCTTTTAAATTTCAAATAGTCCTATGAGGTAGGAATTCTCATTTTATAGATATAAGCAAAACATACTCAGAGAGGTTAAGTGCTTTGCCCACGGTCACACAGCATGGACATACCAGAGCCTCAAGTCCAATGTAAGGTATGTTGGTCTCTGGAGCCCATGATCCTTCCACTGTGCCAGGCTCTTTGCCATCAGGTCAGGGACATTATCGGTACCTCCAGTACCCAGCTCAGTGCCTGACACATAGTAGGTGCTCAATAAATATCCGACCTTAATAAATACTGAACAAATAAGTAAATGAAAATGCCACAGTCTTTTTTCTTGGAGTGTGGTCGAGCTTGGAGCGTCTTTGGGGTGGAGACAAGTCCTGGTAAAATGCCAGGTGAAACTTGTCTTGGAAAGTCTCAACACTCCTGAGAGCCCCGTCTCCTCCTGGCTCCAGCCCCTCTGCTGCATCTGGAACTTAACTGTCTATCCCCAAAGGTGAATTCGAACGATGGCTGTGATCACGTTGACAATTTGCTTCCTCCACATTCAGTGGTGGCAGGAGCGCAGAGTCACTGCTATCAAAGGAACCGAGAATTTGAACAGAATCATCTGTGCATCTGATGCATCAATCTCCTCTCCTCATGCCTGAGGAATGGCTGCCCAGCCTCTATTAAGGACCTGACTGTCCACTTCTAGGGCTGCTCTGAGACAGTAGTGTTCCTCTGGTTTGTAAAGCCAGGTTCCCTATAATGCTGGTTCTGCTTGAGCCCACAAGAGTATCACATGGGACGCCCACTCCACCCCCCTTTCTTTTACTTGTTAGGTTTTTTTAAAAATTTAATTAAAAAATTTTAATTCAGGTATAGCTAATTTCCAATGTGGTGTTAGTTTCAAGTGTATAGCAAAGTGATTCAGTTATACACTCACACACGTACACACACACGTATATTCTTTTTCAGATTCTTTTCCATTACAGTTTATTACAAGATATTGAGTATAGTTCCCTATGCTATACAGTAGGTACTTGTTTACCTATTTTGCATATAATAGTATGTATATGTTAATCCCAAACTCCTAATTTATCTCTCCCCACGGCCGATATCCCTTTGGTAACCATAAGTTTGTTTTCTATATCTGTGAGCCTATTTCTGTTTTGTAAATAAGTTCATTTGTATCACTTTTTTAGATTCCGCATATAAGAGATATCATATGATATTTGTCTTTCTCTGTCTGACTTACTTCACTCAGTATGATAAGCTCTAGATCCATCCATTTTGTTACAAATGGCATTATTCCATTCTTTTTTATGGCTTAGCAATATTCCATTATATATATATATGTATATATATATATACCACATCTTCTTTATCCATTCATCTGTTGATGGGCATATAGGTTGCTTCCATGTCCTGGCTATTGTGAATAGTGCTGCAGTGAACATTGGGGTGCATGTGTCTTTTCAAATTAGAGTTCTCTGTGGATGTATGCCCAGGACCCATTCTCTTTTTTAATTGAGAAGCCTTCAGATGTGTGAAGGCAGCCACTTGAAGTCTCCTGTATTCAGTCCCACGCCCTCCCACTTGCTCCCAGGTTTTCTTCCTCAAGTGAAACATATATACCTCCTCCCCACGCTCCTCCTCGGACGTGGATTTGCGTTCCTTCCCCCTCCAGTGGTTCTGCCCTAGACACACCCCACTGGCCTGTGTTTCTTGGATGTGATGCGGGATCTTGTGGTATGAAAGCTGTACCACAAGTGTGGTCTGCCCAGGGCCGGGTGGAGTGTTGGCTCACGTGTTCTTCGCTCTGGGTGCCTTATGACTGGGTTCAAATTCTGGCTCTGCTTTTTACTGGCTGTGTGACTTTGGGCAAGTTAGGAAACCTCTCTGTGCCTCAGTTTCTCCATTTGTAAAATGGGTTTATAACAATAATATCTACTTCATAGAATTATTATAAAGACTAACAGAGTAAATATTTAAGTTAATTAGAACAGCGGCTTACACAGTATTCGAGAAGTGTGAAGCAAAAATGAATACAACCGTCAGTGTCAATATCACAAGTATTATTGAATGTCTACACTGCGTCACCTCTCATGCTGACTTTATAGCCAATTAAAAATCCATTGTCTTTTTTTTCTTTTTCTTTCTTTTTCAAAAAACAGGCTCTGCTGCTAAGCCCCATCCTGTCAGCACATGCTTCAGCAGTTGGATTTCAGGGAGTGTGCAGGAGTTCACATCTGTTCCTCGGACACGACATCATCTTGGTTGCTCCTTGTCTCAAACGGCTGGCTCGTTGGGACCCTAACTCTTTCTTCCAGCGTGTGTGGTGAAGTGTGCTGAGCCGTGGGCAGTGTCTTGCTGACTCCAGACCCCCGACTGTGTCTGCAGCCCTTCCTGTCTGTCCCTGCACTACCGCAGAGCCTCCTGAAGAAGCCTTTCCCTGCCCTTAGCTGGACGGGCTGGGCCCTCAGGCCAGGCGCCTGATGTTGAAGCGAGGTGGTCCCCAGACACCCGCCTTCCAGCCTTCCTCCACCTGTGGTCTCAGGGCCAGCTACAATGGAATCCCGCCACCCCAGACCTGCAGCCTCAGGATCTGGGATCCAGGAATGTGCAGTTTATACGGTGTCTCAGGAGACCCAGAAGGCTGGCCGAGGGGATGATGGAGGAGCTCGGTCAAGTGTGGCTGCGGATGAGTGCTGCCACTGACCTCCCAGCCTGGGCGGGGTGGGGCGGGTGTGGCTGCCCGTGGGAGACCCTCTCCTTGTCTCTAAGGACCCGCTTTCTTTCCTCCTTCAGCGTCAGGACACGGAGTATGGCAGGGAGACCCTCTCCTTGTCTCTAAGGACCCGCTTTCTTTCCTCCTTCAGCGTCAGGACACGGAGTATGGCAGGGAGACCCTCTCCTTGTCTCTAAGGACCCGCTTTCTTTCCTCCTGCAGCGTCAGGACACGGAGTATGGCAGGGAGACCCTCTCCTTGTCTCTAAGGACCCGCTTTCTTTCCTCCTGCAGCGTCAGGACACGGAGTATGGCAGGGAGACCCTCTCCTTGTCTCTAAGGACCCGCTTTCTTTCCTCCTGCAGCGTCAGGACACGGAGTATGGCAGGGAGACCCTCTCCTTGTCTCTAAGGACCCGCTTTCTTTCCTCCTGCAGCGTCAGGACACGGAGTATGGCAGGGAGACCCTCTCCTTGTCTCTAAGGACCCGCTTTCTTTCCTCCTTCAGCGTCAGGACACGGAGTATGGCAGGGAGACCCTCTCCTTGTCTCTAAGGACCCGCTTTCTTTCCTCCTGCAGCGTCAGGACACGGAGTATGGCAGGGAGACCCTCTCCTTGTCTCTAAGGACCCGCTTTCTTTCCTCCTGCAGCGTCAGGACACGGAGTATGGCAGGGAGACCCTCTCCTTGTCTCTAAGGACCCGCTTTCTTTCCTCCTTCAGCGTCAGGACACGGAGTATGGCAGGGAGACCCTCTCCTTGTCTCTAAGGACCCGCTTTCTTTCCTCCTTCAGCGTCAGGACACGGAGTATGGCAGGGAGACCCTCTCCTTGTCTCTAAGGACCCGCTTTCTTTCCTCCTTCAGCGTCAGGACACGGAGTATGGCAGGGAGACCCTCTCCTTGTCTCTAAGGACCCGCTTTCTTTCCTCCTTCAGCGTTAGGACACGGAGTATGGCAGGACTTGTGGGCTGGATCCCTGGGCTCCGAAGTGCGGATCCCTGAGAAGTTTCACCCCCCCTCTCAGCCCGAGAGCTCGTCAGAGCTTCTTCCTCATGTTCACTGTCGCGTTTCCAGCAGGCTGCTGCTGGCCATCATGACAAGAAGCACTCTAGACAGACAGACCCTGTGGGTTTCCTTGTTCTGGGCTGGGCTTGACAGCCACGCGCCTGGGCTCACCTGCTCAGGAAGAGGCAACCGCACGGTGCTGTGCCCGGCAGGCCAACACACCGACACCTGGACCTGGGGACCGGGAGGCCTCCACAGACCACACCAGCCTGTTCTCCTGCCTTCTGTTTGCTCTTCCCAGCCTCCCAGCCCGGAGATTTTCCCCTTAGAGAAAACACCATGGAAGGAGGTTCCCTGGGCTAGCTTGGTCAGTCCTGCCCATCAGATAACCATGGGTTTGAGTAACAGGATGGGGTCGACCCAGCTGCAATGTTCTTGCCTTTCATGATCCCCTAACCCGAGTCTTCCCAGCCTGCCTCCATCGTGGAGGGGCTGCTCACTGGCTGGACTTTGTTACCAGCCTGGAGGAAGGTGATCAGGGACTGGGACAGGCAGAGCAGACCCTTTCCAGCCACATGTGAGCCCTGTGACCAGACACTTCCCTGGTCCCTAGGGTGGACTTCTTCAAGACTGAGTGGCACTGCTGTGTGATTCAAGTTCAAAGGCATCTTCCCTGGCCAGGTACAGACCCTGTTTGCACTTACACACACACACACAGACACACTCACATAAACACACACACATACACATGAACATGGGCAGGTAACCATGGCTGGTGTCCATATAGATATGTTCACTTCATTCATGCATTCATTCACTCCATGATTCATGAAGCAGGCAAATACCAACCTCCTACTTCATGGCAGGTGCTTTATGAGGCACCAAGATAAAGTAGTGAATAAGATAGACACAGAACCTTGCCTGGAGAAGTTTAGAATCAGAGGGAAAGAGAAGCATTAAATTAGACATTAAAAAAAGTGGGGGGTTATGTTAGCTATGGACACCAGCTAAAGCACGAGAATAGAACCCTGAAGACCCTCTTCAGGGTCAGGTGCAACCCCCTGGGTTGTGGGATCTTGGGGGCATCTGACAGATCCTGTGTGAGGGGCTGGGTGACAGCAGTTGCTTACAACAGTGAAGAAGCATTTCAATATTTTAACAACCTGATACAACTATACTTGCGAGTGCCAGCTGTATACTGGCCCTGGAGAGAACATCGAACAGGGGAGTATGCAACCTGGATCAGGTGTCAGGAGAGGTTTACCTGATCAGGAGATATTTAAGCCGAGACCTGAGGATGAAGTAAGAGTAAAGGATTAGTGGGCATTGCAGGTGCTGGAGAGGATTCCAGAGACAGTAAGAAACGCTTGGACATGCCAGGACCTGTAAGTGAGGAAGAGCCTGGCATAATTAAGGAAATACAATTTTTTCCACTAACTCTGGCACATGGAGTATGAAGGGAAAATCACTGTGATGGGCTTGGAGATTAACACGATTAGGGGTCATGTCAGCAACACTGAGAGGGCTGAGGGCTTAGTTTGATGGAGATTACATTTCTACCACCCCATGGCATGGCAGATTGAAGGAGAAATTAAGTTCAACGTTAGAAAAAAATTTTCATTTCATATTCATTCGAGAGTCTGACCCACCACGCAACCCTGCCAGCCGAGAAAGGCTCTGGGTGCATGGAACACGTGCTCCTTCATGTTTTTAGGTCTCTGCTTAATGCCAGATCCTTGGAGAGGTCCTTGCTGATTCCTCCTTATCAAACAGCCATTCCTCCTTCGGGACCTGCTAGCATCCTTTCCTCACTGCATATTTCTCACTGCATATTTCTCACCGCACTCAGCCTGGACTCATGATATATGTTTATTTAGGTGTAAGCTCCATGAGAGGGGGGTCATTGTTTCCCCAGCATCTAGAACAGTCATGGCCTTGGGGCCAGTGCTCAATGATGTTTGTTGAATGGATCTTGAATGGATGAAGAAAGACCCCATGAAAGGCGGAGAGAAGGGCCAGCACCCAGGGATGGAGATAGCCTTTAGGAAGGGGAAATGCTGCTTCCTTATACGGGAGCCAAGAGATGGTGGGGGGGAGGGGAAGGGGACAGAGGGGTTGTAGGTTTTGTGTGGGTGCTTGAGGTTGTTCCTTCCTGCCAACTGTACTTTTCCTTTAGAAGAAGGAAGCAAGACCATAAGCTGAGATGGAAGGCATGGCTGAGGGAAGGGTTGGTTTGGGGAAAGTGAAGACGTGTGTAGCCTATGAACGAGTTGTTGAGAAATATCCGTAAGATTGTCAAGCAGTGCTAGTGTCAGAGTCTAGTTGAGAGGGACTTATGTATTGGTACTATCGTGACTGATTACCTGGTTTCTCTCCAAAGGTGGCCAGCTGTCCAGGGGTGAGCAAAGAGCCAGCAGCCAGATGATTTTCCAGGGCTGAAGTTTTACAAGAGAGACGCAAAGTGAGAACACTGAGGCAAAGGAGTGTTGGATTTTTGGGAATGAGTGGTTGACGTGCTGGACCAGGGAATGGAAGCTGGATACGGAGGGAGGGGGAGGGAGAATGTAGCAAGTAGGGGAAAATCTGGGAGTCAGTGAGTAGCAGACTCAACAAGGACAAAGCGCTGGTTTATTGGGAGTAGCTGAGTGAGAGAGCTGGATGGCCACGGCAGTGTTGGAGGGCAGGGAATATGCGTCTGAATGTCTGATTCAGGCTGGATGGCTGAGGTGATGATCAGGTCTGGGGTTTGGTCAAGGGATTAGGTTGTTCAAGGTCGCTGGAGACAAGGAGTTCAAGCTGTGTGTTGGAAGGGTTGTCTGCATAAAGCACTGAAGTCATCTAGGGTGATGGAGGAGCTTCAGGAGAGAGGAAGATCATGAGCAAAAGTCAAGGCTTTGACAGATGAGAGGCATAGTCAGGAGACTGCACATGGCAGGGACAGCCTGGAATCAGATGGAATCAGATGGTCTTTCATCTTGTCAGTGCAAGCTTGTTCCTCCCCCGACCCCCTGTGTAAGTGCCATTGTCCTAAGTGCCAGATAAAGAGTCATTCAGTTTCTTCCTTGACATAGAGCTGCCTGTGAATTTTCTTTTCTGGGTTCCGTGCTTGGTTCTCTCCTCTTCTTCATCTATATTCATTCCTGGGTGACCTCACCAAGTGCCAGGGTTTTAAACCCAAGCTCTGTGTTGCCAGCTGCTACCTGTGTCTCCGGACTCTCGAGCTTCAGTCTATTCAAAATCTTCGCTAGGATGTTCACATGGATCTCAGACTTAAAGTGTCCAGAACCAGAGTCTGCATCCCCAAACTCTGCTTCTTCTTTACTCCTTTTAGAGAGTAAATGGCAATTCCATCTTTTCAATTGTTTCGGCCCCCAAATCTGGAAGTCATCCTTGACGCCACTCTTAAACCCACATCCAATCTATTATCCATTTTTGACGGTTTGACCTTCAGCCGAGCCAGAATCTGGCCACTGTCTGCTTCCACTGGATCCAGCTTGCTCCATGCACTCCATCTTGTCTCATCTACATTATTGCCTCCTAACTGGTACCCTTACTTCCTCTTTTGCCCTGTTCTGGTCTATTCTCTACCCAGCAGCTGGAGTGACAATTTTAAAACTTAAAAGTCATGTCAGTCTTCTGCTAAAAATTTTCCTTTGGCTTTCCATCTTAGTTGAAGAAAAAGCCAAAATTCTAACCATAGTCTACAGACCCTATGTGATCTAGCTGTGGATACCTCTGACTTATCTCCTACCTCTTCAGCCTCTGTCCTACACCATCCCTTGCTCTCTGCTCCGGCCACACTGCCCTCCTTGCTCTTTATCAAACACACCAGGCAAGTCCTTACCTCAGGACATTTGCACTTGCTGTTCTCGCTGCCTGAGATATCTTCGTTCAGATACTTGCATAGTTCAGTAGCTCACTTCTTCCAGGTCACTGCCCAATGTCATCATTTCAGAGAAGACTACTCTGACCTCCCCCCTCACCTGGACTTATTGTTGCCCATAGGACTGACCACTCCCTGATTTAGCCATGATAGGCTAAATAACGTTATGGTAACAGACCCCAAGGTGAAGTGGCTCATAACATAAAGGGTTATCCAGTGGTATGCTGAAGCCAGCTTGTACTGGGTCAGAAGAGCCAATTGTTAAATTTTCAGGAAATTTAAGTCAGTGTTAAGCATGGTCATTATTAAAAGTTAAATTACATAAACTTCCAATTAACAAACATTAAAAATGAGGGCAGTACGTACTCAAAACACATCAGATCTCCATTGTTTTACAACATTTTACTTTTATTATTAATGTATATGAAGTTTATTATTATTACCCCATATTATTATGACCTCTGTGCTTGAGGTTATCTATGTCTTTTTTATTTGTATTGTGTAAATACTAATATATAATATGTGCTACTGTGCATTTCTACCTAACTCCTCATGCAGTGATGACATGTAGAAATCAGCCATATTGGGAATATTTACATACCCCTGAAATCGGTAAAGCTACAAATCAGGGTTTGATCATTTTTGTGTCTCTCTGTGTGTGTTTGTCTAGACTTTAAAAAGTGATGGGGAAAATACTTATGATGCAGATTAAACTTCAAAGTGTGTCACGTCTGCAGCCATTACACCGTGAATAGCAAAAACTGAGGTAGTATTCAAAAACTTACACCTGATTCGGCAAAGAGGTTGCTCACCACTGATGAATGAGTGAAGTTCTGACCCATAGGTCTTCATCGTGTCACTTTCGTCTTACTTATTAACATAAATGAATATATCAGGCAACATTCATGTTGGAAGTACACTCATCCATCAATTGCAGCCATAGGTTGATTATGGATACAAGACTTCAGCAAAAATGAACCAAAGCATCTGTATCTATTGGGTACATGGCATTTCAGTGTAGAGTAGTTTGTTTTACTATTTGTAAACTGCATTCTTTATATCAGCAAAGTTTCTAATAAACATATACACACACCACACACACCTCGTACATATATACCCACCCCTCCTCTCCTTCTTTGGAGAGCTGGTTGTTAAACATTCACTGGGTTGATCCCACATGCACACGCCATGCCCATCATGGGTCCTCTGTTCACACCCCTCACTCTGGGCCCAGGTGATGGCACTTCTGCCACGTGCAGTGTTGCTGACTGCTGTGGCAGGGGAAGAGACCCACTGGCTTTCAAAGGCTCCACCTAGAAGGGACATGCACTCCCCTGCTCCTATTTCATTGTGGGAAGCAAGCCACATGGCCACATCTACTGTAAGTGAACAGAGAAGTGTAATCCTGTCACGTGCTGGGAAGGAGGGGGAGAACTGGAATGCAGGTGAACAGCCCAATGACTCCACAACGTACTAGGTTCTTGTCTAGAATCCTCAGCCCCACACTGAACAAACATTCCACCGGAGAGTGTTTTGTTCACTGCTGTCTCTTGGAGCACCTTGAGACACTCAAGAAATACTTAGTGAATCAGAGAGGAGACTAGCTTGAAAGAGGAAGGCTCTGGAAGCAAGCCCTCATGGATCAATGGAGAGGGTTATCCAGATCTTGGAAAGCAATGTGCTCTTAGAGTCCCTCACCCCGCCATATGCAGCTGGAAATCCGTGGCACAGGAAGTCACATAGATGCATGTGGTTCTGTGCCGTTTAAACAGGCCCTAGGGCCAGTGAAGGGACAAACTCTGGGAGTGGCTGCAGACACCACCCCAGGAGAAGGCTCCACTGACCCAGGCTGAAACCAGGCTGAGGGCCATAGACCCGAAAGATGGTGTCACTCAGATTCGTGCAGGTGCAGGGTTGGCCCTGAGAAGGAGTTACATTTTGCTCCCTGGGCTCCTTGCTTGCCTCACCCTCGTCCTGGCCTCTTCCCCAGGAACTCCTGATTCCATAGTTTAATAGATGATCCCAACTCTACTGGCTGCTTCTTCCCAACACAGCCAGACAGCAGCGTATGCAAGAGAATTCTGAGCTGAGGCAAAGTTTTCTTCACTCTCTGTCTAGATCAGAGGTTTCAGTAAATCCCAGGGGTTGAATTAAGGCTCCACGTGCTGAGCGGGATGACAAAGTAATAAGGAGAGGGATCACGTATTCTAGAATAGCCTCATGTATCTACCTCAGCGTTGGCACCTTGGAGCTCAGGTGTACACTGTTATTTCAGGTGGGTTTGATGTTATATCACACACCAGGGAGGCAACAGCTCTACTCCCATTCGTTGAGCACCTACTATGTGCCAAGGCTTTCCTATACGCTGCTTCATTCATTACCCAGCACCCCAACTCTAATAGCTTGGTATTTCCTGTTTGTCAAAAGAGGAAACTGAGTCTGGAGGAGATTAGGTAACTCTTCCAAGGTCAACAGGGAAGTGGCAGAACCAGGATTTGAATGCAGTCTTTCTGAATCTGATGTCTGGCCCTTCTCGATGAGGACTCCTCTATCAACCTGAGAGAAAAGACTAAAAACTATCATTCAGGTAACATGAACTCAAGATCCTGGGTTTAAGTGAGGTAAAAAAAAATTACCAGAGGCATTTCCACATTTGATTCACATGCCAGACTTCCTCGGATTTGAAATAAATCCCAGTTGGACCATAATAGCTTTTTTTTTCTTTCAATTTTTATTGAACTCAAGTATTCTGACAGAATGCGAAGTCAAAATTCTCAGTTAGTACTCAGTATTTAGACCAGTGAGAATGGAAACAAAGGTGGTATCGATGTTTCACTTGGTAAAAAGTTTGTAACAAGAGAGAAGGCCCCCGAAGTCGGGAATGCTGGGTAGAGATGTTCATGGAGATCTGATAACCACCATCCAGACAGACAGCCTACAGTGAAAACCTGGGACTTGGAAGGCTCCACAGAAAAGTGTGAAAATAGCGTTCCACTTCAAAGCTGCACTACATATACTACAGCCCTTCAGGGTTCCGAGGCCCCCTGCATGGCACTTGAGTGCCCCTCCAGCAGAACCTGGCCACGCCGGTATTTATGTGAATACATATGTACGGCACATACACATATAGACACACAGACACTGGAAACCGGTAGAGTGAGCCCTCCTTCAAAAAATTTAAAAAAGGAAAACTATAAGCTTTTATCCTTTAACACAAAAGATAGAACGTCTTGAAAATAAAGGGACTCCCTCTTTGATTTTAAAGAAAGCACTGCTCTGTTTCTTTCTTTCTCTTGTTTTTAAAGAAAAGAAAGCTCACGCATGCAGAGACAAATCTATGTATGATGGGAGAGAGGCAAAACAAAAGGTTGGCAGAGTTTTGGGTTCCAGCCAATGGCAGAGCCAGGGTTTCGGGAGGGGGCAGGGGAGTCAGCTGCCCTGGGCCAGGTTATCTGAGGGTTGACCATACCTCTTTCTCTTCCTAACCACCGGAACCAAAATCAGTTTACTTGACCACAACCCCTTGGAGTGAGATGCACAGTCTTGACGAGGTATAGTGTGGGCTTGGCCTAGGTAGTCAAAGCCATTAACATCACAAGATGAAGAATTGATTCCACTGACAACCTGGGGAACCGGAAGAGCCTACCACTCCCCGCTGGGTCCTCCCCGTCTGTCTCAGATGCCCAGGAGCTCCCATCTGCTGTGTGCTCTGTGTGCTCTAACAACTGTCTTCACCTGACTTGTTCCTGAGGGCCTGTGCATTCGAACCATAGATTTGTGCAAGCCCTAACATCAAAGGGTCAGAGCTGTGTAGACTGGGATCCTCCATTTCCATCCCCAGGAGCTGAGAAAATGCAAAATAACCCCACATTGAGCAAATGACGAGACCATTATTTTTCACAGTTTGATATGATTATCTAGCATAGCGCCACTGATTAGTCTGCAGAAGTGTCAGAACACTGGGGAGTGTGGCCCACAGAACAGACTCAGGGGAAGTCTTGCTACCCTAACCTCTTGCTGTTTTGTACCTTGCGAAAGGTACCTGCAGAGTGCTGATTTCTGTTGACTTACCATCATCTTCATTATCACAATCAATTTTACTTCATTTTCTTTGTTTGAAGGCTTCAGTTCCTTTTAAGATTTATTTTTGTTTCCTGAATATTTTTTTCTGAACTATCTGCTATACCTTCCACAACCAAACTATGTTGAAGTTTTATTTCAATACTATGACAAAAACACGTCTCACACTAAAATATTCACGCATCCACAGTGCACAAGCTTGCAGTTCTAAAGTAGAATGAGGAAAAAAAAAGCAAAATTTCTATACAAAGGGCTGGCTTTTCCCTTCTCCCCCTCCCATCCCCCTTAAAGTTTCTGTATTTTTTTTTCCTCCCACTTGGTTTCCAATCCAGGAAAGTTGTGTTATGACTCCAGACAGCAGGTTGGTTTTGGTTTTTTTTTCTCTTTTGTTTCTACAAATGCTGCCTAAGTGAACAGGAGGCCGATGTTATTTTACTTCAACAGACTTCTAAAAAAAGACACTAATTCCCTGAAGCACACATGCTCTTCCACTCAAATCTAGATTCTGGGCTCAAACGAAATTGTACGTATATATTTTATTTGGCTTTCTACAAAAAAGGGGATGTTTGAGGTAAAAATGTGTGTTCACCAAGACCAGCCCCAACTATACAATCTTCTCTGCTTCATTCAACAAAGCCTAAGAGTCCTTCAAAAGGAAGGACAGAGATGCCTGGGGAGCAGATCCTTTTCACAGATACAGGCAGGTGGTAGCTAATCAGAAGTGGTCTAACCCCCCAGGAAACAAAAAAGAACAGAAAACCCGAAAGCAAAACCATTCCAGAACGAGATGGATTTTCACCTGAGTCGCACACAGGCAAAAATTTCAAATCAGAAAGGGGGGAAGAGCCACTGTAAACAATCAGATTTCGTGAAGCTGTCCTGTGATGATCCTACACCCTTAGGCAGTACTTGTAACTTAAAGAAAAGGCAGCTATTTTACATGGACATTGAAACACAACTGAAGTCAAACATTTGTCAACTTGTAAACACTGGAAAGCAAAGTTGGCAGAAAGGTAAAAAAAGAAGGAAAAAGAAAAGGAAAGGAAAAGAAATCCGAATACTGCAAATTGAGATCTACCCCCAGAAGCTGCAATTTGGCATTCTTCCTACAAAACAAGAGTCTATGTGGGAATTCAATTCAGCTAGAAAGGGTGACACACTTTGCATACTGAACAAATACAAAGTGAACAGAAATTATAACTTATTTATGAGGTTTTACAGAGTTCAAACTCGACTGAAAGTATAAAAATAAACTTGGACTTTGTTCATTCAGTTAGTCTTAGTGTCTGGAAGTATTTCTCTGAACCTGGTCTGTGCCAGTTGGGCAACACCAAGTGTGGTCTTCCTGAACCTAGAGGTTTTTTTTTTTTTCTGAGCTTCCTAGATTCTTAATTTGGGGTCCTTTTGTTTGATTTTTAAATGGTTTCAGGGAACGGAGAGTCCTAGTTTGGCTGTGGGTTTCACCTTTTTGTCTCATTTTCTTACAAGTGAGTGCGCAACAAAGGAACCCTTTCTACAAATCTACAAAAAGGAGATCCCACGTTGATCTGCTTAGTTTTTTGTTTTTTCGTTTTTATTTTTTTTTTAATAAAAACAATCCCACAGCATTTATTGTCATCTGGTAATAACATAAAGGTGAGCAAAACAATATGAATAAATGCTTTAGAACTACACTTCTAACAAAGCACACCTAAAAAAACTGTATTGCCTTCTCAACAATTTCTCACTTCATTGATCATTTCTAGTTGGAGACACTTTGGAGCAGAGTAATGTTATCTCCTTTTAGCATGATCCGACCCAGTTGTTTTCTTGACTTTGTTTTAGAATGAATCTCTCCTGCATCATCTAATACGAGGTTCATATACTCATCAAAACCAATGATACAGCCTTCTATCCGCATATTCACTTGCTCATAAAGCCACACCTGAATCCGAGATCTATTTTGCAAGTATCTGAAGATGAGATTGATTGGCTGCACCATCACCTTCTGCACCTTCTGGCCCTGGCCCTGGTACGCCATGGTGGAAGCTCACAAAGACCACACTCTGTTTTTTCGTTTTAAAGGCAAAAGACACTAGAGGAATGAGATATGTGTGTGTGTGTGTGTGTGTGTGTGTGTGTGTGTGTGTGTGTGTGTGTATGAGATATTGGAGATGCTCTGGTGAAGCTGTTGTGTCACTTTTTACTTTGATCTTTGCTGGTGTCTCGTCACCCACCATGCTTTGCTCTCGTTCTCCTTTGTTTGTGTGGCATCGTTGGGGACCGTCTTGACTTCGGCTGGCGCTGGCTTCGTTTCTGTCTCCTGGCACTCCGGCTTTGCTTCTACAGGACGCTTCCTGCGGAGAATCGTCTGCAGTAACGCACCCTCTGGCCAGTTCCTCAAAGGGGGCTCCAGTTAGAGCACTGGTCTCCAAACTCAGCTGCACGTCAGGATCACCTGGCGTCTCTAAAAATCACTGATGCCTGGGCCGTGTCCCCAGAAATCCTGATTTAATCGGTCTGAACGTGGTGACTTTCAAAAGCACCCAAGTGGTTCTAACTTGCAGCCAAAGTGGAGAAGCTCTGAATCAGTGGAAGGAGCCGTTCCGGCCCTAATCTGATGCAGGGCCTCCAGCTTTACCTGGGGTGGTGCAAGTGCAGCAGGTGCAGCCTTTTCCTCACCCTGCATGGCTGCAGCGGCCCAGCTTGGTATGAATCATGTATGTTGGGCTCCCTGGTACTGATTCCGGGGGGCCCTCTGCAAACCACCTGTTCTTGCCTGTCCTCGCCCCCCCACCTCTGTGCTCTGCCTTTCCTGGTGATGCCTCTATGGCTTGCCCGGGCAGGGTAAGAAAATGCTGTTACTGAGGCAGCTTTCCATGGGAGTCCGGTGAGAGGCCAGAGTGGGCTGCCGGGCTGCAGGGGAGCTGAGTGGGGTGGAGTGGGCGGGGCTGTCCTTTTATTTTCTGACGATTCGGGGCTCCTGGTGAGGGTCCCCTTGCTGCTCTTGGCGGCAGCACCTCCGCTTACCTGGGAGCAGCCACAGGAGCCTCTATAAAAGCCTCTGTCTGACTCTGCCTCTGTCAGTCCCAAGAGTGAGAATCTGGTTTAAGGACGCACCAGAGCAGACTCAGACCCCAGCCCCAGCTGGCGCCCCTGCATCCTGGCCTCACGCTGAAGAAACCTGTAAGCTGAAGGACCTGGCCTCGAACCTGGAAGACCCAGCGGTCACTCAGTGCTTGGGAGCTCTGCGTCTTCCCAGTCACTCAAGGGCAGGAGAAGCAAGGGTGGGTGTGTCGGTTGGAGTGTGACGGGGCCTTCTGGACCACACAGAGCCTCTCCCCACACGAGCCTCAGGGTCTGCCTCCTTACTTCCCGAATACCCGTGCCATTCTGCTGGGGACTCGGCCTTGCCCTGGATGACACACTGCCTGCGGGCCCCAGGGTGGCCGATCAGGGCACCTTGGCCTCCTTTAGCTCACTTCCCAAGCTACGCTCATCCGTGGCCCGAATGCAAAGGCTCCTGCAGGGACGACAGACGCCACCGCTAGGACGATAAGGATAAAACCTAATTAACGTGGCCTAATTAGTCAGCAGGAGGCTGCCTGGCGGGCCTGCTGCCTGTGCCCACGCTCTGCCTCGGCCCAGCCCCTGGCTGACAGTCGCCTCGGAGAAGCTCTGGAGTAGGCTGAAGACACATCTAACAGGGAGGACACAGCACAAACGCACACCACCACGGGACACCCCCCAACGACAGTGGACAGAGAGGCCGTACTCGGTCTTGGCTGGCGCAGGAGGAACAGCGCCGTCGGCCGTGGAAGGAGCAAGCTCAGGGGCTTGTCCACTGGCCCCGGCGGCGGGAGCAGGAGAGCCCAGGGCTGCAAAAACATCCTTTGCAAGGTCAATATCTGGGGTCTTGAAGTTCCCTTCATCCATTTTAAAGTCCTCGCCCTGGGCAGGGTTTGTGGTGCTGATGGAGGCCGCCTCGCTCTTCGGGCTGGCGAGGGCCCTGGCTGCCTCGGCTGGGCTCTTCGCGGTGCCGGGCTGGGTGGGCTCAAGGTCCGGACCTTTGGTGCCGGGAGCCTCCTGCTTGGCCTGGGGGGCTTCTGGGGTGGGGGTCGTCGGTGCCACTGCTAGGGGACCGGCTGCCCCGGCTGGGGGGGGGACCGGCGTGCCAGCCGGAGGGGTCTTGGGGGCCTTGCCCGCACTGGCAGGGGCGCTGGGGTTGAGCATGGCCCCCTGGTTTGCCAGGACGCTAGAGGACAGGTTGCTGGCGGCGGGGGCTGAGGTCGGGGGGTCACTCAGGTCAACGAGGGGGGCGACCTTGGGGGCTGACGCTGGGGGCGGGGAGGTGGCGGCAACGCCGGGCCCCTTGGAAGGGGTGGCCTGGCTGGCGGGCACAGAGTTTGAATCAGGGGTGGCCGTGGCCAGGGGGGCGATACTGGAGGTAAGGGTGGTGGTCTCACTGGTGGGGCTGTTCTGAGCAGTAGCAAAGGTTTCGGTGATAGTGTCAGAGTTAGCGGTAACGGTGGTGACAGAAGGCAGCATGTCCTCCACAGTGGCTGTGGTGTCAGCAGGCAGCCTGTGGGGAGGACAGGACGTAGAAGAGATAGACGATGAAGCTGAGATGGACAGAGAAGCCGGGAAGGGCGGAGGCCAAGGCGGGGGCCGGGGGCTGGCATGCGGGGGACGCACAGGCATGGACACAGGCCCACAGAGAGAGGAGGACGCGAGAGGAAGCACACGCCCAGGCGGGCAGAAGAGGACACAGGAGACAACAGAGAACTCGGCAGTCTAACAGGGACTGTCACCTTCCTCCCTGCTGACTCCCCTCCCGATCTGCACGGGGCTCCCTTCCCTACGGCCCTGGCGGCCCTTTCGGACTCCTGCCTGCATCTCGACTCAGGGAGAGGCCAGCTGGAGCTCAGCGTCCACCACCGCAGGCGTCATAGGTCCCTGGGGAATTGGGCCCACCTGCCCCGGAGACGAAGAGGGCTCCACGTGGTCCCTCAGGGCTGTGGGTGGTCCAGCCAGAGATTCTGTGCTTCAGTGAAACTCCATTTCCTTCAAACCCACAGGACCCACGATACCCACGTGGTCATTACCATCACAGCTGGATGTGGCTTCTGACCGAGGGTCCCCAAGACTTCCGAGACCAGGAGAACCAGGGAGCTTTTACCAGGGCCCCAGCTTCCCTTGCCCTTTTAGGAAGAATGCAGAAAACCCTAGAATTCTTGGAAATCCTAAACAGAATCTGCTAAGCTCAGCCTCTCTCAATGAAGTTTTGTCTCCTTAAGCCATTTCCAGAATGTGTGTGTGACCTGGGCACAGGGTCTAGGGATCCCACGTACGCACGGAGGCTTTAAGGCATCCACAGCCACCCAGGTAGAATCAAGAATGCCTCGTGTCTAGGGAGAGAGTGGGGTCAGGCGCTCCTGGCCCAGCACTCCAGAATTCTGGCCTGCCATGCTCGGCGGGGAGCCATGGGTGGGAAGCATGGAGCTGTGCGTAGGGTGACGCGGTGGGTGTGAGGCTCTGCCAAGGAGGTGGCAGCCCGACCCGCCCACGTACTCGGGCTCCATCAGCGGCGTGGTCTCGTTGGGCTCTGTGTGTTTCCCTCCATCGTGTTTTGGGGTCCGCTCCTCCTCAGTTCTCACCTCCACGATGGGTTCCTTGGACTCATCTTTCCTGTGGAGACAGCTCTGCTGGTTCCATCCCAGGGAGCTGGGGGATGCAGGGGGCTCCCGGGGAAGCCAGCTACAGCTCAGGCACCTGTGCCTGGCCCGAGGCTAGGGGGGTGGGCAGTGGGATCCAGAACCAGAGTCAAGTGCGGCATCTCAGCCCCCGCTCTTGCTAGCTGTGTGACCTGCTCACCCATACCTCTGTTTCCTCATCTAGAAAATGGGGCAAATAACAGTCTCTACCTTGCCTAGACGTTATGAACATTAACTGAGATAATGGATATAAAGTGCTTAGCACAGTGCCTGGCACAGTTCAGTGCTCAAGTCATCTATATTCGTATACACGTAAGTATGTACGCATATGTGTATATGTGTATGTAAGTACAAACATGGATAAGTATATGATGTATATATAAGTATACATGTACATATATGTATACGTGTAAGTATATGATGTATGTATACGTATAAGTGTATAAGTATATGTAAGTACATACATGTATAAGTATAGCTATACGTATATGTAAGTAAAACATGTATACGTATGTATATATGCATGTACATACATGTATAAGTATATGATATATGTATATGTATATACAGGGCCTGGCATGGGGTGGTGCTAACAACTTATTTCCTTGCTCCGTCCCTTCTCGCCTTGCTCCACCTCAGCCCCACCCAGTGACAGTCTGTGAAGGTTCCTGCTATTTGGCTCAGGATCTGTTTCTCCAGAGATGCTGGAGCACATCCTCCAGGAGGATGCTGGATCGTCCTCCAGGAGGACAGGTATTTTCATCTGCTTTGTTCACTGCTGTCCCCTAACGCCTGGGGATGGTGCCGTGCCCGTAGCGGCTGCGCCATAAATATTTGTTGAATGATGGATGCGTAACGGCAGCAAGGCAAGTGTCTCTCAAATGCTGACCCCTCCCTGGTAGCTCCCCTCCGGGCTTAGCTCTGACAATTCCCCTCATTTTGACCTACGTAGGGATTTCAAACGTCTATGCGAATCTAGCTGTGGGGTTGGGTCCAGGTGTCTGCTTTTTCAACAGGTACCCCTGAAGACCCTGCTCTGAGAGCCAGTTCTCTAATGCTCTGCTCCCCTCGGGGTTCCCAGCGGGGAAGCTGAGGTGGCTCGCTTGCTGGGCCCCAGGCCGGGGCAGAGTCCAGCACTCCGCAGCAGCGGGCGGGTCTGCACTCACGAGAAGGCGGCTTTGCCCTCCTCCACGTCCTTGCCCTTGGCTCCAGGCCCCGATTTTCCGCACAGGTTGACGGCGATGCACATGAGCAGGCCACACTTGTTCAGGAAGTAGCAGGCGACGTCCACGGCCACCAGGAGCAGGACGAAAGTGACGACGAGGATGCCCACGATGGCGCCCGTGCTCAGGCCTGAGGTGGGGCTGCCGTTGGCTTGGGGGGGAGGGAGAGAGGGATGGTGTTGGTTAGTACACTGAGATGCAGACCTGGACCTGCCGAGCAACAGCCCTGGGGGTGGGGTAGAGCCCACAGGACGGCTGTGGCATCTGTGTTCAGAGTGACACTTTCCCTGGGGCCTTTCTACCCCCAGGTGTTGAGACAACAGGGTCTCTTTCTATCTTCAAGAGGGAGGGATGGCAGCCTCCTCTCATAGACCAGGGGACAAGGGCACAAGGCACCCACAAGTCAGGAGGAGACTGGGCACTGTGTCTCCATCCCTGCTCTCAACCCACACTCAGCTGGTCTCCCCGTGAGCCCTGGGAGCTGCCAGGGACAGGGTCCCAGATGGGGCGACAGAGGGTTCCCAGGGCTTCCTTTGGGCTTGTGGTGACGTCAGGCACAACAAGATGCCCCGCGCACCTCCGCGCTTCCTTCCCCCTCTTTAGGAGCCGCTCCAGAGGATCCCGACTTTGGACCACATCCTTCTTCATTGCACCAGGAAGACGAATGAAGCTCACTTACTCTGGAGATATGGGGACCTCGCCAGGCCCAGAGGGCAAGGTGGAAGGTCTGGGAATACTCACCATCTGGGAGCCAGGCACGCTTGGATCAGATTTCAGGAAACCCAGCCGACTCACCCAGAGATGCACGCACGCACGCATGACAGGCTCACTCACACAGGACACGTGCCCACCACAGACGGACACACATTCTCACCTTTGAGCAGCACCCAGCATCCCCGCTCTAGCTGGACTCACTTGAATGACTCAACCTCTGTGTCTTACTCCCTGGTGTCCATCTAGAATCCCCTGGGGGCCCTGGGCTATTGATGGTATCACAGAAGGACCCCAGGCTTGGCTCCATCGGGCCCCCTCGTGATGGGTGCTAGTTGCCTGTGGTGGACCCCTGACCACTTGGTGATTCCCACCAGCATCTGGGAGGCGGAAGGCTGTGCTGGGGGAAGTAAGAACCCATGCGGAGCTCTGTGGAAGCCAGTGTGGAAACCATGACCCCAGGCTGAAAAGTGGGTACGCTGCTTCATTTTTCTTCTTCTGGAAGGACAGGGTTCCAGAAGGGGCAGCCCCATCGTACCACCAGACCTTGTCTGAAGCTTCCTGTGTCCTCCGGACCCACTGGGGCCACCCAGGCCTGTTGACTGGAGGCAGGAACTGTGGCCAACACAACCTGGGTCTCACTGGGCCTTTGCTGAATCTGGGCCAGGCCCAGGGGCCTCTGGCCACATCATGTGCCAAATAACGGAAAGAACAGGTAACCCAAGGTGACAGAGATGGCCACACACTCTGTCTCCCTGTGGTCTGTGCTCCTGGGAGGCCCTCTGTGTGTCCCAGGGGCCCTGCTCAGGCATGGCGGGGCTCCTTCAACTGCTGTCCTATTCTGATGGCCCTTATTTCTAACTTCAATTCAGGGTATAGGCCACTGGCCAGCACATAAGAGACGACCACTCACAACCTAATTCCTGGCACCCAGGGCTCAGCTGGGCCTGTGCCGCAGGAGCCTCCTAGGATCTTGAATATTCATTTTTGGCTCCTTGGGACCTTGTTCTTGCTTCCCAGCCCCTCCTCAGGCTCCCCCACTGGTCCCTTTCAACCCCACACTGAAGACACAGCCTGTTCCCCAGGAAGGCCTGAGTCTGGCAACGGGCTCCATGCTCAGAGGACCCAGCTCTGGCCACTCTGTCTCTGGGCTTTGGCAGCAGGAAACCGGCCACGGGTCCCTGCATTCAGCTAGAGCCGGTCTTCTCCCCAGTAGCACACCGTCCACTCTGCTTCCCCGTGGTGCTCACACATCCACACACAAAAGCAAAGAAAGACATGCAGGCCTTCCTGGTCTTCAGAATACCAAAGCTGCTTCCCTGAACAGGGAAGAAATACGGCCTTGGGCTTCCTCCCCATCCCATGACTCAGGGCTGGAGGCCACCTGACACCCGTACCCAACAGGTGTTAAGTGTCTACTTCCTGCAGAAGGAGCCTAAGGTATTTTTGTGGGGAAAGAATGTCTGTATTTTTGGACTCAAAGGCACTAACACCATGTTCTGAGGTTTATACATAAATATCGTTTTAGGGAACTAGTCATGTCTCTAAGGAAGAAAAATAAACCACTGCAAAGCTGCTCCGTGTGGGAGAAGTAGCCGTTATCCACCTGTGCTCTGGGCTCAGCAGACCCATCAGAGGGCTGCACTGCTCTGAAGGCCAAGGCCAACACCTCCAAGGGCCAGGAGGGCAACGAGACTGATATAAAACAGAAGGTAGGGCAATGGTCTTCTCTCTCATTTGATATAAAATTCAAATTCTTTCCCTTGGTCTAAAAGGTGCTACAGGGGCTTCCCTGGTGGCGCAGTGGTTAAGAATCTGCCTGCCAATGCAGGGGACACGGGTTCGAGCCCTGGTCTGGGAAGATCCCACATGCCGCGGAGCGACTAAGCCCGTGAGCCACAACTACTGAGCCTGCGTGTCTGAAGCCTGCGCGTCTGGAGCCTGTGCTCCACAAAGAGAGAGTCTGCGATGGTGAGAGGCCCGCGCACCGCGATGAAGAGTGGCCCCCGCTCGCCGCAACTGGAGAAAGCCCTCACACAGAAGCGAAGACCCAACACAGCCAAAAATAAATATAAATAAATAAATTTTTTAAAAAAGGCAGCTCATGAATGCTGTGGATCATCATTATTAAAAAAAAAAAAAAAAAAAAAGTGCTACACGTGCTGTGGACTCTCCCACTCCTCTGACCATCGTAACTCAGGGAACTGAGCCCCGCCTCCCATCCCTGTGCTCCAGCCAGGAGCACCTCCATTCTCTCTGCTCACCACGCCCAGCCCGTTCCTGTCAGAGTGCCTGGCTGATGCCTTGCCTGGAACCCTCCAGCCCCGTCACCTTGTGGTGGCTCTTTGTTATCCTGCAGGTTCAGCTCAAATGTCACCTTCTTGCAGAGGTTCCCCCCTCCCCTGCCCCAATCTCTTATCTACTCAGGCACCTCTACCCAGTACCTACCACATTACCCTGTTTTATTCTCTTCTTACCACTATCTGCCATTTTCTGTTCATTGACATGCTTTTTATCTGGCTGCCCCGCCCTCTAGAATATCCTGGCAGGTACCCTGTCTGTCTCTTGTCTCCCCAGCATCTAGGACAACCCAACTTATAAGAAACGTTCAAAGAATATTTGTTGAACAAAGGAACAGTGTTTAGCCTTGGAGATAAGAACACTGTCTCCAAATATTTAAAGGTGTGTCATGAGAAGGAAGTAGTCTTATTCAGTGTCCCTAATGGATGGCAACTATGGGGGTAGAGGCAAACTTGAACTCACATGAGACAGAACTAACAAACACACAAGAGCTATTTAAGTGTGGTGTGAGCTGCCTTGGAAGAGCTCCCTGTTGCCAGAGGCATTCAAGCAGAGGCTGGAAAATCCCTTGGCTGGGATACCGTAATGCTCTGGATGAGTTTCCTGCACTGGCAAGAGCCTAGGATAGAGGATGTCTTCAGATCCTCTTCAACTCTAAGAGCCTGTCATTGCATGTGAGATGTCCTACAGTCCCCAGCACAGGGTACAGATTCCCTCATGTCCATGTCCTCCACAGTGTGTACTGAGCAGGACTTTTTCCTGCAAGACAATCGGTAGGTCCCATCTTTATTCATTGATTCTTATGATTTTATCTTTAGTTGAAAAATAAATACCTTTTAGTATAATGTTTCTCCACCTGCAGCAGAATTCCTGGGGTGCTCTGTTAAGAATTCAGATTCTGGGGATCCCCCATTCCACCAAGTCAGAATCTCTGGGGGTGAGGCTCAGGCTCAGGATTTGATGGAGCACCCCAGTGATTCTTATGCACCCCAGACTTTGAGGACCACTGTTTCTAAGTTTTCTGCCTGCATTACAATGAATAACAGCTGTTCCTATGACTCCCCACCCAAGGATGAGTTGTGCAGTCTTACCTGGTGGCCCTGACCTAACTGATGTACTGGATGGATGGAGAGAGAGCAAAGACTTATCCCCAAGGGACCACCCAGTTCACCATTAAGAGTCTAGACTTCCAGAGGAAGTGAGGTACCCCTCAAGCTGGAGAAAGGATGTGCGGAGCTTTTACAAAAAACTGTAAATAAAGGAAACACCGGATGCAAATGAAAGGGTATCCAAGTCAAGCCAACATTCATTACCTCTTGGTGGCTGTTACAGAATTGTTTAGTCCAGGAAACTAGAAGGACAAAGGTTATCTCCTGCATCCTGCTTAACATTTTACAAAAGGAAAAGAAAACAACTTTGGGGTCTATCTTTGCATGACCTTCCCCTGACCTCTCCTGGCTACCCCATCTGCACACCTGCATACATAGTGTGCTTCTTGGGAGCAGTTCCTCCACAACCTCTGGGCTTCGAGCTGCGCTGAACGGTGGGGTTATGAAGCTGGGGCTGCCCATCCTCTGTGGTTCCTGGTCTGGGAGGTGTCGGCACTGAACACCTGGCTTGCCCAAGACTGAGACCTACAAGTGCCTACGCTCATAAATGCCTCAAAATGGGAAGATATCTCCCACCTTGCAGTTGAGGGGGCCCGAGTCACTGTGTCACGGGACATGAGTGCAGAAGTGCCCCCTCCCGCCTCCAACTCTCGGAACCATTAAGCTGAGGTTCTGGTTCACTCGTCTGCTTGTTCCTTCCTGGAATCTGCTGAATAGACGGCTGGCCTTGGGGCTTTCAGGAGGCATCCAATTAAGCGTGATTATAAACAGAATAGGGTTTGCCAATGAGACCCTTCTCTTAGATTCTCTCTGTCACCACGTCACTCTGTGAAGCCTCTGATATGAAGTCGTGAAGGGAGCCGTGCAATCGGGAGAACTTGCAACAGAGTTGTGGCTCTGGTGGCCCAGAGTGTGCCCCTGATCCCAAGGTGACCACCTTCTGGCTCTGCAAAGGCACTTTCCCCTCGCCCTGTCTGCTGGGGAAAGTCCAAGGAGGCGGTGACCCACAGCAGCTCTTAGGAGAGCTGAGAAAACTGCATCACTTTTCATGAGGAAGGGAAAGCGATTCCTTTGGCTAGAACTCCACTCAGCAAGCTACGAGTCTGGGGTCCAATTTAAAGGGCTCTCTGCGGCAATCAAAGTAATCCAGGTACCTGTGAGGTGGAGGCAAAGGGATTTTGGCACTTTGTAGGATACACAACTATCAAATAAAATCCAAACACGCTGGTGAGTTCACATGAACTGTTATTTCCTTTAATAATGCAAAGGTGTAAACTTCATCAAGGCCTCGCTGATTATCTACACAACGTTAGCATTCTTATTAGTAGAAAAATGTGATCCAAACCTGCCATATAAATATTCCAAAAAACGAGCAGAGAAGCCCTGTGGCATGTCGAGACTGGGCAGCACTGAGACAGGGCGCAGGGGCAGGGCGGCTGAGCGGGGCAGTGAGCGCTCCCTCCTTCAGGGTCTGTCTTAGGGGTTCCCGGCAGGGCTGAGGGCTGCAGCCACCATGAGAGAACTCAGTGTCCGGTGGGAGCGGGCGTGCCTGAATGCTGTCTCCCGAAGGGCATCCCTTACAAACCATGGGCCTGTCTGAATGGGGCCAATGCAATGACCCCAAAGTTGCTTCAGCTGAGGCCTGCCTGGCCCAGAATGAGCTGAGGGGACAGGGTCATGGATGTCAGGCCTTCCCACACTTTGGGCCAGATCTTCAGAAACACAGACATAGGCCCTTGCCTATGGGACTGGGACCAGGGTGGGGCAGACCTCTGAGGTGGGCCCTCCTGGGTGAATATGCAACTTCTGCCGAAGATGATACCAAGAGCCTACCGGGAGTCAGGCGACAGTGACGGGTGACCTGCGTGAGGACCACCTCTCCCTCCTTTGCCCTCCTAATGGCCCTGGGATTCTACGCCGGGCCCGGAGGCACCATGGGCCTCTTCTTGATACTCTGCCTTGTGCCTAAGAACCGTGTCTGCTCCTGCTGCTATGGTGGGACGGGAGATCGGGGATCCCGGGGGAGAGGTTCATGGCGGGGCTGGAGGCCAACGGGGCTGGGGCGACAGGCGCTGCCTGGCTGAGCTGTTGGGTAGCCTGTGGCCTCCGGTGTGTGTACCTGACCCTCTAAACTGCCAGCGCTGGGGACACGGGCCTGTGCCCACCGACACGGGCAGCTCTGCCCTGCAGACCATAGGATCATTTGGATTCCCAAAGAGAAAGGCTCGTCTTTGAACATTAAAAAATAACAACAGAACCAAAGAGTAAAGAAACCAAAAAGAACAAAGATCAAACTTCTGTGGAGATGCTCAGAGATGAGATATGTGGAATGATATGTGACCACAACGGAGGGGGCAGTTTTTATTCAGGAGAAGGTACCCCTGAGCTCAGACACTGACGCCCCTGAGCAGGATTCACCCGAGTCTCTACGGGGAACTTTAACAAACGCACCTCACCTCCTCTCCTGGGCATGTCGTGGGGTACCCCCAACAGCAGAGGGGCAGCTGGCTTCCACCAGAAGTTTTAAAATGTCACTGAAGCCACTGACCGACAGGGGGTCGGGGCACTCGGGCAGTATGACAGGCTGGCTGGGTTCCAATTTATGGGCACTCCGGGCTGGCCCTGCCTTGCGCTCTACTGAGCACGTGTGGGGAGGGGGGCGCGACTCGTGCCAGGCTCACAGTGGATGCTTCCAACCTGGGGGTCTGATGCTTACGCGATAATGTGGGTCACAGTTGGGCCACATCCGCCAAGACACGAGGTCTGTGGCTGATCTGTAGCCATGCAGCAGGTATCACCCTGACTGGGAGACACACACCTTCCAGAGCCCACAGGTGCTGGGCACGTCCTAGGGTGGCCCTGTTCACAGAGCCAGCGTCGGGTGCTGGTTATACTACCAGGACCAAAGCGCCTCCCAGGATGTTGGATCAGCCCCAGAAAATACTCAACAAATCCGAGTTCTTCCGCTGCATGGGCAACAGGGTGACTTACTTTGCCCATCATGCCAGCAAAATGCTCCGGTGAATCACAGCGGGCTTACCAGGGGCACTTAAATGCAAGCGAAGCCAACTACGTATTGAAGGGCAGCAGAGGAGCACAGGGTTACAATGGGGACATGGGGTGACTTTAACAATCTGATGCAAGCTTTAGAGAGTACTTAGAAATCCTTCTCTGCTACATCATTTTCAGGTAAGAACCAAAAATGCAACCAGTAGCAGATGTGCAGAAACTTTTCTGTAAACCTAGTGTAATGGTTTTTTGTTGTTTTTTAAATATATATATATAGAGAGAGAGAGTTTAAAGAGAAGAGCTCCCAAACATTTTTATACTGCTATGAAAAAGGGGGCAAACTCCTTATGAAGTGGCACAAGAGTATCTGTGAAGGGTAGTAAGTCTGGAGGTCCAGCTTTTTCGAATTGCCAAACCTTCCTCTTCCACAGAGAGCTTGGTGGTGTGGCCATGGCAGTCCTGACAGATTCTTCCAAAGGGGGCACTGATCATTGTCATAGGAACTGGGCTTTTAGGCAAATTTAGTTTTTTGGCATTCAAGTCCCTAACAGAGCAAGAGAAGAGTCACTGCAGAGAAAAGCAATGAGACAAAGGTGTAGGACGCGGAGGAGCCTCCCAAGGTTGCTGCAGGTGCCAAGCAATGGGTCTCCAGAGAGAATGTGGTTGTTTAAAAACAAATGTGGCAGTGGGGATGTCCCAGTGACGTCCAAGGTGATATGTGTGACGACAGACACAGGAAGGGGAGGGGGGAGGAGGAAAGAGAAGGAAGAGATAGAAACAGAGAAAAAAAATAGATAAAAAGAAAAAAAAAAGGTCAAATATAGAGAATGCACGAATCAAAGGTTAATTCAACTTTGTAAATTAAACTGACAAAGGTTAGAGAAGAGTTCAGTGCGGTATTATCACCATAAGGCCAGTTCCGAAGCTCAGCAAGGCCAGAAGCAGCACAGCAGGGTGAATTCAGGGGTTAGGGGTCAGGGAGCAAATGAAACTAAAGTGAGAGAACAGAAGCCTCCACAGGCAAATACAAGAGTCTGATTAGGAAAGTGTTACCTTTGATAAGGGGAGGTCTCTAAGATGCAGTCAGGAGTCTCCCCACGGCCTTCTAGTCTCTAGAGCTTTTTACACATTGGGGTAGAGATGCATCTGATCACTGTAGTATGTGCAGCAAACTGTATGCAAGGATGGGGGCCACCTTTTCAGCAATAAATCGGACTCTTCTTGCTATTGTACAATCCCCCCACCCATAGCGCTCTTAAAGAGAATCTAGTTCTGCACCTCTCACCTCCACCACCCACTGACCACAGAATTCCACCGTGAACGTACATCTCGTAATTCAGAGGTTTTATTCGCAGGTCCCAGAGAAGTCCAACCAAGCAACCTCCTTCTAAAACCTATGCAGTAGAGCCCGAAGCCCTCTTGGGGAGGTGAGTAGCCCCTCCAACCCTCCCCTTTAACTGGGAGCCTGGGAGATTAGCCAGAAGGACTCTGACAGCTCCGGTGGGCAGGACCCGGGGGACTGGTCTTCCCAGAATTTCTGTATCTGACACACAGTGACCCCAACTTCTCCAACCCCAGAAGCTGATGCCGCTGGCAGTACCCAGCCTGGGAACGCAGCGTGTCGGAATCACCACCTACAAAGTCTTACCCGAGGAAATAGATGCCAGGAGAAATCTGTCTCACTGCAAAGGAATCACTCAAGGCTTCTCACTCCCCCATCTCCTAAGTGCCCCATAAAAGCCGAGCAGATCTGGACACTCCCAACAGACTGTCAATTTCAGGGAAAAACTGACCCAGGAATGCAGAGAAAGAAGGGGCAGAGAATAGAGAGGGCCACCTCTATTTGGACAGCCTATGAAGCAGTCAGGAGAACATTGTTTACAGTCACAACCAGATGCCTTGGCTTCATCACTGACCACGTGACCAGTGCCTGCAGAGAGACACCCACCCTAGCCTATGCTAAGGGGTCTCCCTGTCAATGCAGAGGGGAGGACCACGGACACTTCTCAGCTATGGCCGCCAATTCCCTGGGGGCCCGCACACATCTATCACACACACACACTCATGCACAACCAACCATCGGGAAGCACACACTGATCTTACTTTGTTGCTGCTCGACTAACCCACTTCCACACACACAGCCCTGTGTCATAGTAGCCCATGTCCTTTCTGGCCTCTCTCCCTCTGGAAAGAGCAATCGTGATCACTGAGCTGAGAGCTGGGGGCAAGCACTCTAGACAGGACAGGCATAATGGAGGCCAGACGAAGGCCACCGGGAGGTTGGAGCATCTTCCTACCACACTTGGACACTGCAGAGCGTTTATGGGGACCCCTCCACTAGGCTGCAGCTGCATGTTCTATGCCCACCTCTCCTGCCTGTGGTTGGCATCTGGCTGCTCTGGAAAAGCAGAGAGGGACGATGAAGATCTCCTTCTGCTCCAAGGAATTAGGTCATTGAGGAGACTGGCCATCAGCAGCAAGCCAGCTGGGCCGGAAAGCAGAACTCTCACTTTATTCCCACACTTGAGTTGGTCCTGGATCCCTAGAGACAGATCTGCATCTCCTGGGAGAGCTGCTCCCATCCTGGCCTCTAGCAGACTGGACTGCCTTTCATGGATGGGGGTTTCCAGCGTCTACTTTCTCCACTTGTTCTGTTTCAAGTGGCTCAATTTAATCTTTCTTTCAATTGAGAGGCCCTTGGCAGAGAGGATTTTTAACTAACTAACTGGGCACCATATGTTCCTTCTCTCGGGGTTCCCACAGAGAAGAGATTTGGACCACAGTTGTGCAGGCAAACAAGCATCAGATAGAAAGTGCTTAAAAATAGTTATGTGGTCCTTGTATGAAATGGTAGATAGCAGATAAGGTCTCGAAAAAGGATCCTTCCTCAACCAGCATCCAAAGCTTGGCTGGAGCTGGGGTCTTTCCCATCTGAGGGGTCCCACGGACTGGCTTATCATCAGTCCTCCAAGGCTGAATGACACAGGACCTTCATTCAGGAGGCTTGGCCAAGCCTTCCTGGGGGTCCAGTCCATCTCAACCTACTGCACAGCTAGGTACAAAGCAAAAGTAAGCTTTGCATGGGCAACCAATCACGAGGATGGCTGTAAGCAAGCGAGTTGTCGGGGGCTGTTCAGGCACATTAGGAGGTGCGGCACTTGTGCATTAATTCGAAGCGGGAAACTCACAGAAAGCAAAGCCGTCATACCTGGGATGGCTGTGGGCTGGGCCGAGGTCCTGAACACAAAGTGAGCTGCTTTGGACTTTCCCTGCTTGTTCTCAGCCACCACACAGACCTCGTACTCGGCATTCCAGTCCAGGGACTTGAGCATGACGTGGTCACTGCCAGATGGGAGCCTGATCTCTGGTTTCCATTCGGAGGAGAGCTTCTGGGAGAAACCGGCAAGAAAGATACAAGACACCAGAAAGCTTTAGATGAAATAGCTGCTAAGACCAGCTAACAGGAGGAACATAAGGGATTGTGCAAAACAGAAATAAAAACCAAAGATAGGACATGGTCTTTATTCGTAACCAGCCTGAAAAACCCAAAGGTAAATGATCACGTAGGTCAGGAGGTCAACCGTGCGTGCCTGCAAATACAAACAGCGGCAGACTGCCAGTGTGGCATGGGGCCAACTCTTCAATGTCCTGTGCATCACCTTGAGAGCATGCAGGGACCCAAGCTACACTCTGGAATGCTGGCCCATGGCCTAAGGATGACCTAGAAGAGTAATCCAACAACCGTGTTCCTTGTCCTGTTTCAGAATGTTGGTCACACTCAGGTGTGTGACTCACCTCCCTGACATGGGAACACTGCACAGATTCCACTTTTATTAAAAATAAAAACTATCATTTATGGAGCACCCACTACGTGCCAGGCATTGGACTAAAGGCTTTCTGCACATTTTCTCACTGCATCCCTACAACAAGCCTGCCAGCGCTTTTGCCAGGCCCTTACTAAAGCTGATGACGGGGAAGGGAGAGAGAGGTCAGGTGACTTCCCCAAGCCACACGGGCAGTCGAGCTGTGGCCAAGAGCCTCTGGGCCCAAAGCCTTTCGTAGAAGGGAGCTCAACACACATCTGCTGCACTGAACTGGATGGTCCTTTTCCATGCAGTGTGACCTGGTCTCTGAGACTGGAGCTGGAGGTGTCACAGGTGTGAATTCTTCTGTCAGGTCCAAGGCTGAGGTGCCCAAGTGCCTACAAGGTACACTCAGCTTAGCAGAGCACTGCCCAGGGCATAATTTCAGGCACGAAACTGGAGTTATAGGTGCCCTTCTTTTCTCGAATGTTCTTTCCAGTTCTATCCTACACGTTTGCCAGTGAGTTTGTTCTGGGTGGGAGCCGTTGACCCATGTCTACTGGATATTGGGCTGCTCCCCGGAAGAGCAGAACATGCTAGCAGTGTCACCTGGAAGGTGGTCTAGCCCGTGGCTGAGGCTGGAGGAAGAGTTACATTCCAGGAGAGCCAGCCATCTTCCCAGAAAAATGCTTTGTACCAGCCAAAGAGATGCCTTTAGGAATGGGATAGCACTCGTGTCATGGCCATGACCAGTGTGGGGAAATGCTGGAAGGGGGCGCTCGTGTCCTCAGAGTCTAACTGGAAGCCGGGCTATGGCTCTAAGTTGGCTCCTGAGAGTGTCAGCATGTGCCCCATTTTAAGTTAAAATGAAGAAATTCAGCTGTTTTTGTTCTCTTTCTCTGAAAGGCTTCTTTCCTTGGCAAACATCATTACAAAAGAGAGATCCAGAATATAAAGCAAACATTATGTTACGTAATACATATTAATAATATATAATAATAGTAATGTTCAGCAAATATTAGGATTTTGAGGTGGAAGAGAGAGGACAGCTAAGGTTGTCGAAGTCTAACATATCCCAGTGTTTTGCCCCAGTTGTCTTTTTAAGGCAGGCCTGCCTGGCACAGCTGGGACGGCTCTTCTGGAACACTGACACCTGATGTAGCCTCATAAGGGAGATATTTCCAGCCCCAGCCTGCATCACAGCAGTGATTATCACAGTTACCATGTACAGAGTTTTCCAAGTGTCAGGCACATTTCAGGTTCTTTGCTTATGTTATAACTAATCTTTACAACAGCTCGATAAGCTCTCCCCATTTTATTGATGGAGAAATGCAGATTATGGAAGACTGGGTGACCTATTCAGGTCCCAAAGCTGGAATTGGGTCCCATGTCTGTTGGGCCACATCAGCATAACAACACATAATAACATCCTCCCCCCATACTGCCCACTTCCAGTGGGCTCCATGGGACCACCTGCCCAGTCCCTGCATCCTACTCCACGGCAAGGAAACCACAGGGACCTCTCAGACGGTGGTGCCTCTGGGCTGGGCCTTAGGAAAGTCAGCTGAGGCTCCTGCTCCAACATCAGGCTCACACCGGACTTCACAGTTAAGTAGGAGAGGGCTGAGTGGACTGACAGGCTGCCCAGCGGCTGAGACGTGTGCCCGGGAGTGCTCTGTGCTGTACGGACTCTCCGTAAACCTAACCGGGTTAGGGCTCCCACGGCACTTCAAGCAGGGCTGATCAAAAGGCAGAGAGGGAGTAAGTCAAACTTCCTGGGAAAAGCCTATTTTGGGTGCTATCTGAAGAAAGAAAACTCCTCTCAAGTTCATTATTTTCTACGGGCAAGAAATCCTAGCAAGAGGCTATTTCCAATGCTCAGAGGCTGCCTCTAAACCTCTCAGCAATTGGTTGTGGAAGGCAATGGCCAAGGGTCATTCTAAAACCAAAAAAACCCAAAAAACCACAATGGGATGATTTTCAGTTTGGGGGTCGGGGATGACAGGTGGAATGTCAGAAATCTTAGATGGGTGGTGGGCAAATCCAGAAGAAAAGGATTAAAGCCAGGCTCACTGGTAGCCGGACAGCAGGGTGACAACAGCTCAGATGGGCTGCACGAGCACTGGGGGTGGGGCGAGGGAAGGAGCTGGTTTAGGACCTGAGGCAGTCCAGGCCGGGGGCTAAGGACCTCATCTCTTCAGGCACACAGACCTGGATTCAAACCCTGGCTGCCTGGCTGTATGAGTGACATGGTCACTGACTGCATAAGCCTCACTTACTTCCTCTGTAAAGTGGGGATAATCATTAAGACCAACTTCGTAGGGTTCTTGGGGAGAAGAAAATGCATGTGATCATGGGCCTGCACGCCTGGCCTATGATACACACTTTATCCAAGTGTGATTATCAGATATCAGTATGTTATTTGCAAAAAGTACTGGGTGATGGCAAGATAACTTCGTAGAATAATTTAGGAAGCAGAAAAATCAATCATGGTATGGATTTGTCGTCACCAAAATCATTTTAAAGGTTTTAAAATGGTCTCAGTGTGTTTATCCATGCTATATGTAGCACAGAGGACCATATTCAATATCCTATGATAAACCATAATGGAAAAGAGTATTAGAAAAAGAATGTGTATATATATATATATATATATATATATATATATATATATATATATATGTGTGTGTGTGTGTATAATGGAGTCACTTTGCTGTACAGAAGTAATTAACACAACGCTGTAAATCAACTGTATTTCAATTAAAAAATATAAAATAGGGGACTGAAAAAAAAGTGGTCTCAGTGTAGACATGACCTAAAGGCTGCAAGTCAATCCTGGAATGTAAAACCCTAACCTGGACCCAGGAGCCACCTGCCAGGCACAGAGGCCGCCCCTGCCTCCCTGGGCTGTGCACGCTGCTGCTCCAAGAAGGCAGGTGTCAGGGTTGCGGGGTGGTGTGAAGCCCGGGAAGGAGGCCACTCACCACTCGGTACTTGACCAGGTAGTGTCGGATCGGGGAGCCGCCGTCATCCTGCTTGATCAGGTTCACCTTAATAGAGTTTCCATCCTCTCCCATCTGCCCTTCGAGCTTAGGTGCACTGGGTTCCCCTGAAACAGCCACGTAATTCGCATGACATTTTCATCCACAAAATGAAAATCCAATCCATCAGAATGGGATGTAGTGATGGGGTGGGGCTGGCCTATTGCTTTCTCAGCAATTCCAATGGTTAAAAAGCAATGCATAGGGCTTCCCTGGTGGCGCAGTGGTTGAGAATCTGCCTGCTAATGCAGGGGACACGGGTTCGGGCCCTGGTCTGGGAGGATCCCACATGCCGCGGAGCAACTGGGCCCGTGAGCCACAATTGCTGAGCCTGCGCGTCTGGAGCCTGTGCTCCGCAACAAGAGAGGCCGCGATGGTGAGAGGCCCGCGCACCGCGATGAAGAGTGGCCCCTGCTTGCCGCAACTAGAGAAGGCCCTCGCACAGAAACGAAGACCCAACACAGCCATAAATTAAAAAAAAAAAAAAATATATATATATATATATAGCTCTCGCACGTGCACCCCCAATAGCAAACTTTAAAAAAAAAAAAAAGCAATGCATATAAAACTTTGAATTCCAGTTGGATGCCTCAGACTTAGCCCAAACTGAGAACGCCTTTTGGGAATGTTCTGGAAAACTGCCCTCCCTACTAGCATAGTCCTTTCACCATTTTAGAGAGAAGTGGATTTTTTTTTTTCTGTCATGTGCTTGTATTTTCTTTTAGCTGCTCTTACAACTGCAGATTTAACTTTTATGAACCTGGTACATTTTGAGGAACAGCCTGAAATATGGGAAAATGTAAGCATTTAAGGAGAAAACTTACACCCATCAAAGAATTTTTCAAAGCAGCCCAGTTTTTTTCCCCTGGATATATGATTCATCCCAGCAGTCTAATCCCTAACTGGGGTGGAATGATGCTGCATTCTTGTGACCATCTTTGTATGAATTAAATTTTATTACTTAGATTCATTAAAAAAAAAAAAAACGAGTTCCCAGTTGTGATTAAGTAAAGTACGAGTTGCTGTAGGCAAGTTTCTTGTAAGTATCCTGCATTTGCGGCTCAACAGCCTGAGTGATAATCCTTGGTACCTTGTATTAATGGAACGATCATTAAAGTCTTTTTATTTGTGAGAAGAGAGAGGGAAATATGTCTTTAGCATTTCTCAACAGAAAAAAGTCAATGTTTCTCTTTTCCTTGCAGTAGAACTCTTGAATCCAAGGTCGAGAAGAAAGATAAGCTTGTATGTGACAAACTAGATCTGTTCTGTTACCTGTGCTCTGAACCTTTTGTAAAAGAATGTTGCCTATAGCCTGAAATATACAGGATAGCCTGTTCTCAGGACTCTGACCTTTAAGAGTCCATTCATATAGAGATACAAAGTTGCAGAACAGAAAATAACATTTGTTTTATTGGAGGTTTACAGGAACATCCTGACCTGACCTATGTAGATATCTGCAAGAACAAAGGATTCCAACACTAAGAAGTTTGCACAACTAACCACGCCCTCCCTCACCTTGCCTTTAATAAAAGTGTTTTGCTGAAACCCTTTGAGAAGTTCGGAGTTTTTTGGGCAGAAGCCAACTGTCTCCTTGCATGGCCCTGCAATAACCTTTCTCTGCTCCAAACTCTGATGTTTTGGTTTGTTTGGCCTCACTGTGTGTCAGGCACTCGAAATTTGTTCGGTAACATGGGTACTAAAAAAGATAAGGACACTTCTACTCTGAAACCTTCCAGCTTTCCAAAATGAGTTCACTTTTTTTTTTTTAAACATCTTTATTGGAGTATAATTGCTTTACAATGGTGTGTTAGTTTCTGCTTTATAACAAAGTGAATCAGCTATACATATACATATATCCCCATATCCCCTCCCTCTTGCATCTCCCTCCCCCCCCCCCAATCCCACCGCTCTAGGTGGTCACAAAGCACCGAACTGATCTTAACACTGCCCCTGGATAATGTCAGCCCACAGGGTGCTAATGGCCCCAGAAGCTCCTCAGAGCAAACACAGGATTAACGTCAAAAATTCCTCATTGGGGAAACCAAAGTGCCAGCGCAGCTCAAAATCTTTTAATGTCGTGCCTGCAAAATGCCCCTTCTTAATAAACCGGTAAATTTTCCAGCCTGGCACAGCCAAGCCTGGCTAATTCTTTTTAGACAACCAAGAGAAAACTCTAGCTTCAATTCTTTTAGGAAACTATTGGCCTAATTAATAAGCCCAACAGCCAGAATGCTAAATGCAAATCTTAGTCCTCCAGTAATTTAGCTCAAGCAGCAAAGCTACTTTCCCTTTTCTTGTTCCCACTAAGTATTTTGTCATCATGAATTGAGAATAATAAAAATAAACCGACGCCGGTAAATGTAACTCCAGACAGGGTACTGGGTTGTATGGAAATCTATGGGGCTGACATTAATAAAATTCTGTTTAATACATTAAAATAGTATTTTATAGGAAAATTTCAACATGTGCCACAGAGAGGAGGCATGCTGAACCCATTGACATTTAGCTAACAGAATTTTAATAGACTTGAGCTGGCCTAGGAAGGAAGAAAAATAGGAAAGAAATGCCAACCAGATGACTCTCTAGAGGATAATTCATTTTGGTTTTATGTGACATTAAATATCACTTCCTCCACCAAGGTTAGAACCTGCATTAGGCTTAACAAAGCAATTTTCACCCATTCCCAAACTCCATCGTCCTGGTTGCCAGATCAACCCCAGGGTCTGCGGCACTGCTACCAACCATTCTAACAAAAGCAAGACAGTTCCCTGTGAGTGATGCCATTTTCCATTTCACTGTGCCTATGCACCCGGATCACAAGTACCCGTGGCTTAGGAAACACTGTTGGAACTTCTGTCCTCTTGGCCGAGTCTGACGGCTGGCTTGATTTCACCTGGTCCACGGCTATCATTGGCTATCGCTCTGGATAGAAGCTCTGCAGCTCTGTAGGCAGATTCCCCCCTGTGGGGCAGGTCCAGAGCCCTCAGCCCTGGTTACTCAACTGATTAGTACTTCACAGGACAGGGAAAGCAAAGTGTTCTCCAACCCCCAAGTGACCAGAGTCTTCAGAGTATTTCTCTCCTTCCTTTGTTTTTCTTCTTCCCATCCCCCTTTTCCTATTTACCTTCTTACTCTTCTTCCCATTTTCCTTTTCTTAAAACTGCCCATGAAGTGATATCTTAGCATTTGTCCAATGTTTTCATGTTCTTCTCATAATTTGAAGGTGATTTGAACATTTTATATTTCTTTCTAAATATATATTTTTTAAAGGCACTAAAATACATTGATTTTTGTTTGTGCTCTGTCATCGTAAGATTTTGATAGTTTAAACTTTTGCTATTCTTGACTTGCTTTAAATATGAAAGTTTTTTTTTTTTGCCTTTTCTTTTTTTTTTTTTTTGCCTTTCTGTTTTTCAATGGCTCCTTTTCATTCTATATGCTTCAAATGAGCACTAAACTTCAGTTGTCAAGTCTCCGGGTTTTCTTATTTGCAGCTTCCTTTCACTTGTACAGATTCGCAAGTTTAGTGCTTTAGTTCAGAACTCAAGCTTCCCTTTACCCAAACCTTTTTACTGAGCACCTACACAAGCCAGGAATAGGGCCAGGCACCGGGGGGTTCATCGTTCAACAAGATAAGGTAACTGGCTTATATTCCAGAAGGGGAGACAGTAAAGTCTACATATATAAAATATTCAGAGGTGTTGCCATGTGTTACAAAGAAAATCACTCGCATGCTTTGGGAGAACAGGCAGGAGGCCTGATTGAGATGGGTGGTCAGAGAAGACCTCTCCAAGGAGCTGGTTTTTTTTTTTTTTTTTTTTAAGAAATTCACGTTCTTTTATTTATTTATTTATTTATTTATTTATTTATTTATGACTGTGTTGAGTCTTCGTTTCTGTGCGAGGGCTTTCTCTAGTTGCGGCAAGTGGGGACCACTCTTCATCGCGGTGCGCGGGCCTCTCACCATCGCGGCCTCTCTTGTTGCGGAGCACAGGCTCCAGACGCGCAGGCTCAGTAATTGTGGCTCACGGGCCCAGTTGCTCCGTGGCATGTGGGATCTTCCCAGACCAGGGCTCGAACCCGTGTTCCCTGCATTGGCAGGCAGATTCTCAACCACTGCGCCACCAGGGAAGCCCAGGAGCTGGTTTTTAAGGGAGCCAGCTGGGCAAGGAGGTGGGGCAGAGAATTTCAGGGGAAGGAACATCAGGCACAGAAGCCCTGAGGCAGGAAGGAGCTTGCGTTTTCTAGGAACTTGGAAAGAATGTGTGAGCAACTGGGGCCCAGCCAAAGGGGAGAAAGTGACATAGGACAAGACTCAGAGAGGGACCAGAGCTCACAGGACGCTTCTGAAGAAGCTGGATTTTATTAAGAAAGTCACTGAAAGGCTTTAAGCAGGGGGATGGCATGACGTAATTTTTGTGGTGTTTCTCTTTACGCATCACTCTAGGAGAATCTCAACTCCTGTCTCTGACTGAAGTCCAGAGTACTTTCTAACACATTCTCAAGACCAAATTACTAGTTACATCCACAAAACACACCAACATCCTGAATCTACCCCCAAATGAACTCCACTTAGAAGAAAATAGGACAATATGTACCTTTATGAACTCAAACATTTCTGAAGGCGTATAATCGACTCAACTGTAAAATGACAGATCCATCTAGTTTCTAAAACTTAGGATCTACAGTTTCCTGCCTGTACATATTTGGTTTTGTTTTATTTTTTCTTCATCATCTCCTTAGAAATCACTAACAAGTATTTTAACATAATGAAATGTGTACAATAGCTTCCCCAAATATTTTATTGAAATGATAAAGCAGTTATTTAAAAAAAAAATCAAGAAACACATTATAAGAAGAATGAAAAGAATACAAGATGTAAATAGGAACTAATAGCCACATATCTACCTCAGTGTAGCTATTGAATTTTAGGTGATAAGCAGAAAGGAAATGAAAGAAAAAGTTAATCTTCTTTAGAAACAATCAGTAACATAATCCCCCCTTCCCTGCCTTTTATCTGATCCAATCAATCACACATTTATTGTGAACTTACTATTGGTGTGTGCTGTGATTCACTCCATCCACCCCTGACACAGCTGTCTTCCTCCACTTTTTCTGTCACTGTTTCTTTATGCTATGGCTCCACCTCTGCCTGTCAGTCTTCTCTTTCAAGCCCAGCCCTTGCCATCACCCTTGACTCAGACAGAGCTCAGCTTCCCCTTGGAAGGCCTACTCCTCACTTCTGAAAGCCATAAGGGCTGTAAATGAGGCGCTGATAAGATACAGAATGGATCTGGCCCAGTGACAACTTCTCCCTAAGCCTGAGAAAAGCTTCCCCAGCAAAGGCAGTGGTCTTTTCTGAGACATTTAATGGGTATAATTGTTAATTACATGGGAATCCTTTGGGCTCATTTAGGTTTTTCATCTACCCATCAGGGCTAGAAAAACAGCTGAACAAAAGCAGGACTCCTCTCCAACACAGACACAGCTGAAGAACAAATGCTTAAGAAATAAGATTAATGTCCTCTGAGAGTACAAAGATTTAACAAGTTATTTTTAGTTTCAAGTACCTGGACACTAGGATACAAAGAAACCTCAGAAAAAGGAAGACTCAGCTGGAAAAATATGACAAAGTCGTATTGGCAGTGGAACCTCATGAAACCAAAATTTAAAACAACAGATGATAATGCACTTAAAAAAATACCTTCTTACAATCACTGCTATTAATCACTCTTAGCCTAAGTAGTCCCGATGATATTGCAGATGTGGAGCAAATGACTGCTTGAGATGCCTATTTACAGTATTTTGTGTACTAAAAAATCTGTCATTCTTTTTCCTACCCCCTCCAAATTTTAGATGTCAAGTAGTTCCTTGTGATGATAAAAGATGTACGATTACTTGACCTTCATAGGTCACTGTATCCATTTCTGTTCTGACTATAAACTAAAAGCTGAGAAATCTCACACATTTATAACTGGCATGAAATTTACCAGGATTTAGGTGGTTTTTGCCCATTTAAAATTGGTTTTCCCTCAGTATAGCCGGACAAAGTTTCTGAGGAAATCAGTACTTTTCATTATTCCTGAAGTCTATAATCCATGGAGAGCAATTTCTGGATGGTCACCAAAACGTTTGCAATCCTTTTGTGGTTGGTTTCAAAGCAAAACAGCCAATAAGACCTTTGCCATGACAAGTAGATGGTCTGGGTTGGGGGACTGAGGGAGGCGGGGTGGGGGAGAGGTGGAAGGTACAGGCGCTTTGTGTCCCTGAGCAGAATGCCATGGGTAGAGGAAGGCTCTGTTCATCAAAAACAGTGTAACTGACCCGAAGGCAGGACATCACGTTTGTAATTCAGCTTTCCTAGAACACGGTGTGAAGATCCCTTGTAGTGGATGCCAAAATGGGAATAATTTACATCTGAGCACTAAATGCATCTTGGGTTTTGTCTGTAGCATATTAGTCTACTCCCAGTTTTGCCAGCCACCAGTTTATGCAGATGAAGTGAAATACACAAAACTGTGTTTCGAGAGCATTATTAGGATAAAGATATTAATGCTGCCCTAATTTTGTAACATTTTCTTGGCACATGAAATATTGAAGGCCAATTTGCAAAGAGAAACATGTAATTTATGTATTCTACACTCATTCTCAAAAGGATTTGAGGCACAAAACAGAGAATTCATTTTACAGGGAGTGCTGACTTGAACTCACCAAAAACAGAAAATGTAATCTTCTATATTCATAAAGAGGCATATTTTTATAAACATTTTTTTCTATGAAATTTTACATTGTTAAAAAAGTTCCAGTCATAATACTAGATTTTCATCTGCTTTTTGGCCCCTTTCCCAAAACACAGTGGTACCTTTCTCCAAAGGCCAGGAAACACATGACAAGACCTCGAATGAAGAATTTCACCACACTTTTCTGAATGTATTGAGAGCAGAAGTGATGCAAAGTGCCACACTCTTTGGCTGCCTTTTCTGGGGTCAGCTTCCCCGGCACCTTCTTGAATAATATCTTGATTGATTGGACTTGCTCTTTGAAATGAGCAGACTAACCCAGAGGGAAAACAAGAAGCTTTACTCTCCCTGAGTCGATACATTTAAATAACTCGAAGCCTAAAACGAGTCTAGTTGCCTAACGGTTTGATGCAGATGGAAGGTTTGTTTTGGAATCACTTGAAAATATGTGCCAGCTGACCTGGCCCCCTCTGGTTTAAGGTCCTCCTATCTGCTGCGCTGTCACTTCTGCCAGTCAGTGGCTTTGCAGGGCTGTGACAAGTTCCCTGGAGGAAGGGCTGCAACTGTGGTGCTGTCACCACGATCATGTCCTGAATGCATGGAACACGTCACCATTTGCCAACCACCGTGTCAAGTCAGCAGCAACTACAGAAATTAAGAGCTCTCCGCAGAAATTCACACACCCGTGCACCAGGTGACGGACCACAGGCAGACTTTCACTCAGCCTTTCACGTGTCCCTCACGGAGGGCACGCTCTCTCCTGGGCGGGGCGGCGAGCACAGACACTTATCGGGAGTTTTACTACTTTTAAAATGCGTTGAGTCTGGAGCCTGTGCTCCGCAACAAGAGAGGCCGTGACAGTAAGAGGCCCGCGCACCGCGATGAAGAGTGGCCCCTCACTTGCCACAACAAGAGAAAGCCCTCACACAGAGACGAAGACCCAACACAGCCAAAAATTAATTAATTAATTAATAAAAATTAAATTATATAAAATTGATTAAATATAAATATATAAAAAATATATTTATATATAAATATAAATATATATAAATATAAATAAATTATATATAAATATATAACATTAAATTAAATTTTAAAAATTAATTAATTAATTAATAATAAAAAAATCAACCACTGCAATTAAATATTTAAAAAAAAATGCGTTGATACAACCATGTCTCACTTTTGCTTGGATCAGTCAGCAAACGCTTTTTGGAAACCCCTAATTCTCCACACCTCCTACCCTTCCAGCTGCCCTGCTCCTCAGGCCGGGTCCCCATGGGAGGCGGGGCTGCGTGCTGACGCACGGCGAGGGCACGGACGTCCTCGAGCCCCGCCCCCACGGGGCCGCCTGCCGGTTGGAACGGCAGCCCCCCGGGGCGCAGGGCCATGAGGCCGGCGCCAAAGTGAGCGCGGCATGGAGGGGCCTGCCTAACTGGGGCCCGTGACCCTGCGTCTTCTGGCTGCGACGCGGGTCCTGCGCACGCGGCGGGGCCGCAGCCGCAGGGCGGTGGGCGCCCGAGGGGCCGGGAGGCGAGCCGGGGCCCCCAGGCGGGTGTGGGCACCGTGTCCACAGCCAGCGTCCCCGAGGCCGCGCTCGGGCCGTGATGACCGGTGAAGCTGCGCTGCGACAGCGCGGCCGACTTCTTCCCTGTGTCCAGTAGTGGTCTGGAGGGGTAAGGAAGCCTGCCTTTCAATTTGAGGGAGCAGAGGGTTTGAGGTCCTCTCTCTTCTATTGCTCTAGTATACTGCATAGCACCTAATAAAATACTGGGTTATAGTTGACATTTAAATCGCTGATTCAGCATCAAGATTGGGAAGTATCATTGGAAATGAAAATAGGAGGAGTCTTAAGATTTTTAGGTTTTTCTTTTTTTCCCTGTGTCTCAAAACGTATGTAGTATTTTACTGAGTGGTTGGGAATAAAGTTTGCAGTATTCAGTGTATTCAGTTTTAGTATCTAAATAGAATTAAACTGCTGCTGTAAACTGGAATAACGCATTGTTACTGACAAGTTTTCGAATGCGTCTGTTCGTCAATTACCTGTTTGGGAAGATTGTAGTTAATGATTTTAAGAATGTGGCTATAAACCTCCAATTGACTCAAGAAAAGCAAATAAGTCAAGATTAACAAATGTATAGGCTCTTCATCTTATTGTGTGTGTGTTTTTTTTTTCTTTCTTTCAGTTATTTGTCAAGGTGTTAGGAACTCTACCACTCTTAAGACAGTAAACTTCACGGGGTGTCATCTGACATGGCAGGGAGCAGATCACATGGCCAAGATCTTAAAGGTGATTTTTTTATGTTTGAACTTTCATGAAAACATATGTGATTGAAGCACATTAATATATTGATACAGATGGCATTTAATTTTTGTCTTTTGATACGTGTGAGTGCAGCTTTCGTTTTGTTGAAAGAATATGACCAGTTTTCAGTTTGGGATTCTGCCATGTAGTAAAGATAGTCCACTTAATTTTAGAAATAAGAGATTTAATATATAATAATATTTTAATGTATTTTTAGTTACTGAACACATTGATTGTGATACTGTGAAAAAACTATGCCATTATGGTCTTCAAGACTTAACTGAATCAAGTGTTTACTAGCTGCTGTAGTTTATAAACTAATAAAAATCACTACATCAGCAATTTGTAAATACAGTTTTAAAAATAATGCCTGAACAACTTTACAGTGGTTATAATTCCTGTATTTAGGCCTAAAGTTATTTAATAATTTGACATGAAGCCTTCTGAATAGTTTGATGGTGCAGATCAAGGGTAGGTAAACTATGGCTGGTGGGCCAGATCCAGCCCGTCGCCTGGTAAAGAAAGTTACTTTGGAACATAGTCGCACCCATTGTTTACCTGATAGCTATGGCTACTTTCACCCTACGCCAGTGGGGTTGAGTAGTTGCAACAGAAACTGTATAGCCCACAAAGCTGGAAATGTTTAAATTTAGATTTTAAAAATTGAAAAATTCTTTGAGCCTCTACAGGGCAAGTCCATTGACCCCTGTGGTTGAAAACAGTCAAGAACTTGGGTGCCTAAGCCAAATGGCCTAGGTTCAAATTCCCTTTCTCCCATTTCATAGCAAGTGACCATGGACAAATCACTTAACCTCTGTGCCTCATTATGAGGTTTAAATGAACTCATCTGTATAAATAGTGCCTGGCGCATACTAAGCACTGTGTAAGTGATTGCTGTTATTTCTGCTTGGAGCTTTTATAAGGTATTGTTAATAGAAAAATGACCCTAATGATGTTCGTTTTAGAGTGTCAAAGGCACTTTGAGTCTTTTATTTTTTTCAAGAATGTAATAAGACTTTTTTCATTTAAAGTCAGTGTTCCCTGTTACCAAACTTTATTTTATGAATATAAAGAATTGAATGTCTTTAAGACAATACTTGTGGTTAAATGTCAAACCACTATTTTCCCAAGGCGCATCCAACTGGCTGTGCATAGTCCAGGCCTCTAAAGTTTGTGTGCGTACCGTAGGGAGCATGTGAGATCCATTTTGTAAATACAGTTTTTAAAATAATGCCTGGGACTTCCTTGGTGGTCCAGCAGTTAAGGCTCTGCGCTCCCAATGCAGGGGGCCTGGGTTCGATCCCTGCTCAAGGAACTAGATCCCACGTGCCTGTCGTAACTAAGAGCCCACATGCCACAACTAAAATATCCGGCATGCTGCAACTAAAGACCCGGCACAGCCAAACAAACAAACAAACAAACAAATAAATAGTTTTAAAACATAAATAAAATGATGCCTTAGGAGTTAGGAAAAGAACATATTAGAACCTGTTTAGCTTTGTATCATTTAAACACTATCTGTGTAGTTTATAATGTACATACATTATATGTATAGAACTTCATGTATATAATTTGTTAAAAAATAAGATGCATATTAAAAAGTTTTCTTATGGGTTGCCCAGTCAGGTGTTTGGAGACCATTGGAGGACAGAATGATGACATTTAGAGCCTCAGCAATGATAGAATTTAGAACCAATTCCCTGACTTAGAAGATAAGGAAAATAATTCATAGACTGTAATTGAGTTGTCCAACTTGACATAACTGTTCAAGAGCAGGTCATCCAGTGGCTGGAATCTAATCACTGACCAAGTAGAATCTGGGTCACTGGACTCGTAAAGCAGCAGTGACTGTTTAATTTCTCAGGTTGATTCTCCTGGCATATATGCTTGATATGTGTGTGTGTAAATCTCTGACATAATAAGCCATACTCAGTAGGCACACCCCGTTTCCTTCTTCAGGCATCTTAATTTCATCCCATTAAATCTTTGAAGTATCAGACTACCGGAAGGCATGAAGAAACCTGGGCTGAGAGTCTTCGCTCCAGGAGACCTGATCTTGACTGTATGGCTGGCTTGAGGCGCGTCACTCTGAACGGCCACACGCTCATCGGTGACCTGGGTGCACGTGCTTTGGCAGAATCTCTTAGGGAGGATTTGTGGCTTGGAGGTAAATTCTAAAATTGAAAATATGGAATTTTTAATATGATATATGCTTAGCTTTTGGCATGATACTGTTGTGATAGGATTTTTTTTAAAGCCTCAATTTACTGATAACTTTTATTTTGCTTTTAATCTGTCTCTAAGAGTTGCATATATTCTTTATAGCAAATACAGAGTAACAAGAGAACAATTACCTATAATCTTAATACCCAGACTTAATCACTGTTCATTTTGGTGCATACACTTTCAGTCTTTTATTTTTCTATAAATATATTTGTACACTTAGTGATTACAAAAATAGAATTGTAGTATACTTGCTATTTCATATTCCTGCTTTTTTCACTTAATGATGTATCATGTAGTATTCCATCGTATTGATGTCCCATAGTTTAATCAATTCTTTGCAATTCGATTTACACAGTTTGCTTTTCCCTGTCGGAAACAATGTGAATACGTTGTATGTACGTCTCTGTGTTCACTGGGATTACTTCTGTAGAATAAGGTCCTAGAAGTGGAATGACTAAGTGTGACATATTTTTAAGACTTTTTTTTTTTTATACTGCAGGTTCTTATTAGTCATCAGTTTTATACACATCAGTGTAGACATGTCATTCCCAATCGCCCAATTCAGCACACCACCATCCCCACGCCACCGTGGTTTCCCCCCCTTGGTGTCCATACGTTTGTTCTCTACATCTGTATCTCAACTTCTGCCCTGCAAACCGGTTCATCTGTACCATTTTTCTAGGTTCCACATACATGCGTGAATATACGATATTTGTTTTTCTCTTTCTGACTTACTTCACTCTGTATGACAGTCTCTAGATCCATCCACGTCTCAACAAATGACTCAATTTCGTTCCTTTTTATGGCTGAGTAATACTCCATTGTATATATGTACCACAACTTCTTTATCCATTCGTCTGTCGATGGGCATTTAGGTTGCTTCCATGTCCTGGCTCTTGTAAATAGCGCTGCAGTGAACATTGGGGTGCATGTGTCTTTTTGAATTACGGTTTTCTCTGGGTATATGCCCAGTAGTGGGATTGCTGGGTCATATGGTAATTCTATTTTTAGTTTTTGAAGGAACCTCCATACTGTTCTCCGTATTGGCTGTATCAATTTACATTCCCACCAACAGTGCAAGAGGGTTCCCTTTTCTCCACACCCTCTCCAGCATTTGTTGTTTGTATATTTTCTGATGATGCCCATTCTAACTGGTGTGAGGTGATAGCTCATTGTAGTTTTGATTTGCATTTCTCTAATAATTAGTGATGTTGAGCAGCTTTTCATGTGCTTCTTGGCCATCTGTATGTCTTCTTTGGAGAAATGTCTGTTTAGGTCTTCTGCCCATTTTTGGATTGGGTTGTTTGTTTCTTTAATATTGAGCTGCATGAGCTCTTTATATATTTTGGAGATTAATCCTTTGTCCGTTGATTCGTTTGCGAATATTTTCTCCCATTCTGAGGGTTGTCTTTTCGTCTTGTTTATGGTTTCCTTTGCTGTGCAAAAGCTTTGACGTTTCATTAGGTCCCATTTGTGTATTTTTGTTTTTATTTCCATTACTCTAGGAGGTGGATCCAAACAGGTCTTGCTGTGACTTATGTCAAAGAGTGTTCTTCCTACGTTTTCCTCTAAGAGTTTTATAGTGTCCGGTCTTACATTTAGGTCTCAAATCCATTTTGAGTTTATTTTTGTGTCTGGTGTTAGGGAGTGTTCTAATTTCATTCTTTTACATGTAGCTGTCCAGTTTTCCCAGCACCACTTATTGAAGAGACTGTCTTTTCTCCGTTGTCTATCTTTGCCTCCTTTGTCATAGATTAGTTGACTGTAGGTGTGTGGGTTTACCTCTGGGCTTTCTATCTTGTTCCATTGATCGATGTTTCTGTTTTTGTGCCAGTACCGTATTGTCTTGATTACTGTAGCTTTGTAGTCTAGTCTGAAGTCAGGGAGTCTGATTCCTCCAGCTCCGTTTTTTTCCGTCAAGACTGCTTTGGCTCTTCGGGGTCTTCTGTGTCTCCATACACATTTTAAGATGATTTGTTCTAGTTCCGTAAAAAATGCTTTTGATAATTTGATAGGGATTGCATTGAATCTGTAGATTGCTTTGGGTAGTATAGTCATTTTCACAATATTGATTCTTCCAGTACAAGAACATGGTATGTCTCTCCATCTGTTGGTATCATCTTTAATTTCTTTCATCAGCGTCTTATAGTTTTCTGCATACAGGTCTTTTGTTCCCTAGGTAGGTTTATTCCTAGGTATTTTATTCATTTTGTTGCAGTGGTAAATGGGAGTGTTTCCATAATTTCTCTTTCAGATTTTTCATCATTAGTGTATAGGAATGCAAGAGGTTTCTGTGCATTAATTTTGTATCCTGCAACTTTACCAAATTCATTGATTAGCTCTAGGAGTTTTCTGGCGGCATTTTTAGGATTCTCTATGTATAGTATCATGTCGTCTGCAAACAGTGACAGTTTTACTTCTTTTTTTCCAACTTTTATTTCTTTTTCTTCTCTGATTACCGTGGCTAGGACTTCCAAAACTATGTTGAATAATAGTGGTGAGAGTGGACATCCCGTTCCTGATCTTAGAGGAAATGCTTTCAGTTTTTCACCATTGAGAATGATGTTTGCTGTGGGTTTGTCGTATATGGCCTTTATTATGTTGAGGTAGGTTCCCTCTGTGCCCACTTTCTGGAGAGTTTTTATCATAAATGGGTGTTGAATTTCGTGAAATCTTTTTCTGCCTCTATTGAGATGATCATATGGTTTTCATTCTTCAGTTTGTTAATATGGTGTATCCCATTGATTGCTTTGCGTATATTGAAGAATCCTTGCATCCCTGGGATACATCCCACTTGATCGTGGTGTGTGCTCCTTTTAATGTGTTGTTGGATTCTGTTTACTAGTATTTGGTTGAGGATTTTTGCATCTATATTCATCAGTGATATTGGTCTGTAATTTTCTTTTTTTGTAGTATCTTTGTCTGGTTTGGGGATCAGGGTGATGGTGGCCTCAGAATGAGTTTGGAAGTGTTCCTTCCTCTGCCGTTTTTTGGAAGAGTTTGAGAAGGATGGGTGTTAGCTCTTCTCGAAATCTTTGATAGAATTCACCTGTGAAGCCATCTGGTCCTGGACTTTTGTTTGTTGGAAGATTTTTCATCACAGTTTCAATTTCATTCCTTGTGGTTGGTCTCTTCATATTTTCTGTTTCTTCCTGGTTCAGTCTTGGAAGGTTATACCTTTCTAAGAATTTGTCCATTTCTTCCAGGTTGTCCATTTTCTTGGCATAGAGTTGCTTGTAGTAGTCTCTTAGGATGCTTTGTATTTCTGCGGTGTCTGTAGTAACTTCTCCTTTTTCATTTCTAATTTTATTGACTTGAGTCCTCTCCCTCTTTTTCTTGATGAGTCTGGCTAATGGTTTATCAATTTTGTTTCAATTTTGTTTATCTTCTCAAAGAACCAGCTTTTAGTTTTATTGATCTTTGCTATTGTTTTCTTTGTTTCTATTTCACTTATGTCTGCTCTGATCTTTATGATTTCTTTCCTTCTGCTAACTTTGGGTTTTGTTTGTTCTTCTTTCTCTAGTTCCTTTAGGCGTAAGGTTAGATTGTTTACTTGAGATGTTTCTTGTTTCTTGAGGTAGGCTTGTATAGGTATAAACTTCCCTCTTAGAACTGCTTTTGCTGCATCCCGTAGGTTTTGGATCGTCGTGTTTTCATTGTCATTTGTCTCTAGGTATTTTTTGATTTCCTCTTTGATTTCTTCAGTGATCTCTTGGATATTTAGTAACGTATTGTTTAGCCTCCATGTGTTTGTGTTTTTTACGTTTTTTTCCCTGTAATTGATTTCTAATCTCATAGCGTTGTGGTCAGAAAAGATGCTTGATATGATTTCAATTTTCTTAACTTTACTGAGGCTTGATTTGTGACCCAAGATGCGATCTATCCTGGAGAGTGTTCCGTGCGCACTTGAGAAGAAAGTGTAGTCTGCAGTTTGGGGATGGAATCTCCTATAAATATCAATTACATCTATCTGGTCTATTGCCTCATTTAGAGCTTCTGTTTCCTTATTTATTTTCATTTTGGATGATCTGTCCATTGGTGTAAGTGAGGTGCTCAAGTCCCCCACTATTATTGTGTTACTGTCGATTTCCTCTGTTATAGCTGTTAGCAGTTGCCTTATGTATTGAGGTGCTCCTATGTTGGGTGCATATATATTTATAATTGTTATATCTTCTTCTTGGATTGATCCCTTGATCATTATGTAGTGTCCTTCCTTGTCTCTTGTAACATTCTTTATTTTTTAAATTTTTTTATTTTTTATTTTTTTTAATTATTAACACCTTTAGTTATTATTTATATATTTATTTATTTATTTGGCTGTGTTGGGTCTTCGTTACTGTGCAAGGGCTTCCTCTAGTTGCGGCAAGCGGGGGCAACTCTTCATTGCGGTGCGCGGGCCTCTCACTATCGTGGCCTCTCTTGTTGCGGAGCACAGGCTCCAGATGGGCAGGCTCAGTAGTTGTGGCTCACGGGCCTAGTTGCTCCGCGGCATGTGGGATCTTCCCAGACCAGGGCTCGAACCCACGTCCCCTGCATTAGCAGGTAGATTCTCAACCACTGTGCCACCAGGGAAGCCCCATTCTTTATTTTAAAGTCTATTTTATGTGATATGGGTATAGCTACTCCAGCTTTCTTTTGATTTGCATTTGCATGGAATATCTTTTTCCGTCCCCTCACTCTCAGTCTGTATGTGTCCCTAGGTCTGAAGTGGGTCTCTTCTAGACAGCATATTTGTGTGTCTTGTTTTTGTATCCATTCAGCCAGCCTGTGTCTTTTGGTTGGAGCATTTAATCCATTCACGTTTAAAGTAATTATCGATATGTATGTTCCTATGACCGTTTTCTTAATTGTTTTGGGTTTATTTTTGTAGATCCTTTTCTTCTCCTGTGTTTCCCACTTAGAGAAGTTCCTTTAGCATTTGTTGTAGAGCTGGTATGGGGTTGCTGAATTCTCTTAGCTTTTGCTTGTCTGTAAAGCTTTTGATTTCTCCATCGAATCTGAATCAGATCCTTGCCGGGTAGAATAATCTTGGTTGTAGGTTCCTCCCTTTCATCACTTTAAGTATATCATGCCACTCCCTTCTGGCTTGTAGAGTTTCTGCTGAGAAATCAGCTGTTAACCTTATGGGAGTTCCTTTGTATGTTTTTTGTCGTTTTTCCCTCGCTGCTTTCCGTAATTTTTCTTTGTCTTTAATGTTTGCCAGTTTGATTACTATGTGTCTCAGCGTGTTTCTCCTGGGGTTTATCCTGTATGGGACTCGCTGCGCTTCCTGGACTTGGGTGGCTATTTCCTTTCCCACGTTAGGGAAGTTTCCGACTGTAATCTCTTCAAATATTTTCTCTGGTCCTTTCTCTCCCTCTTCTCCTTCTGGGACCCCTATGATGCGAATGTTGTTGCATGTAATGTTGTCCCAGAGGTCTCTTAGGCTGTCTTCATTTCTTTTCATTCTTTTTTCTTTATCCTGTTCTGCAGCAGTGAATTCCACCATTCTGTCTTCCAGGTCACTTATCCGTTCTTCTGCCTCAGTTATTCTGCTATTGATTCCTTCTAGTGTAGTTTTCATTTCAGTTATTGTATTGTTCATCCCTGTTTGTTTGTTCTTTAATTCTTCTAGGTCTTTGTTAAACATTTCTTGCATCTTCTCGATCTTTGCCTCCATTGGTTTTCCGAGGTCCTGGATCATCTTCACTGTCATTATTCTGAATTCTTTTTCTGGAAGGTTGCCTATCTCCACTTCATTGAGTTGTTTTTCTGGGGTTTTAGCTTGTTCCTTCATCTGGTACATAGCCCTCTGCCTTTTCATCTTGTCTGTCTTTCTGTGAATGTGGTTTTTGTTCCACAGGCTGCAGGATTGTAGTTCTTCTTGCTTCCGCCTTTTTAAGACTGTTGATACACATTGCCAAATTACCATCCAGAAACGCTATGCCAATTTGTAGTCCACGCCAACAGTGGATGTGAAGCCTGCCTCACTCAAACACTGGCTTGTAGCACTTTTAAAAAAGTGTAAAACTACAAAAATGAGTACCTCTCCCTTTTTCATGCAAGTGGGATTACTCCAAATTTCATAACTTTTTTCAGTTAATTTAGCAAGTCAGTAAATTTGCATCTAGTGCATCATTTTTTGTGACTGTTCAGTGTTCCATTATATGAATATGCCACAGTACACATAGCTTCTCCATTCTTGTATATAAGCTACGTCCAGTTTTTCAGTTCCAAATAGTACTCTGATATGTATCCTTGCCTGTATCTCTGACTATTTCTTTTGGTTAAATACTTAGAAAGAGAGTTGTTGGATCAAAAGGGTATACGCATTTTAAAGGCTTGGCTTAATCTGATAGGAGAATAACCACATTTTGTTTTATTTTGTATTCCTTTGATTTACTGGTGGGTTTACTGGCTGTTTGTATTAATTTGGCTAGTTGGTTAATTATACCCTGTGTCCATTCTTCTGTAGTGAGGGGTTGTAACGGTTGTATCCTATCCTGTCAGATCCATATGTCTGACTCTCTGTTTCTGTGTGCCGTGGGGTGTTGAAAGACTCCAGTTATTTTAATGTGATGCTCCACACAAGACTTAAAAAAATGACTCATGATAGTTGCCTTTCATGTAGTATTTTTTAATACCTGCGCTTTTGTGATGATCCCTTTTGTTTAAGTGAGTAGGTTGTTCAGCCCCAGAACTACTAGAATTCATGATCATTTGTTCTAGTTTTTGTCTGACCTTTTACTGAGAGAGTTCTTGACCATCATACTTTCATGATAGGTTTTTAGTATGTACTGTGTCTTCACACATTCTTTGAATTTGTTATTATTTGTATCCTCCTAGACTTGTCTTTTTTGCTCTAAAACTAACAGTTAGTACATTTCTTCTCTTTCATTTTCCCCTTGTAACTAGTTAGAAGTGTGATTTGAAGCTCAAGATCATGATCAAAAGAATGCAGTGCCTTTCTCAGCTCCACCAGTTTTTGCTTCTGAGGTTTACATGCCACTGCTGCCCTTGCTAATTATGAACGGAGATTCATTTTGTGATTTTTTTTCTCATGGGTTATATACAGTTATTCTTCAGTACTGTAATTGTAGAATATGTTGGACGATTTATTGGTACTAAAGGCAGGGTTATCATTGCACATCCAAAAAGTGCTTTTTTTTGTTTTGTTTTGTTTTTGTTTTTTGCTTTATTGGCGTATAATTGGTTTACAATGGTGTGTTAGTTTCTGCTTTGTAACATAGTGAATCAGCTATACATTTTCATATATCCCCATATCTCTTCCCTCTTGCGTTTCCCTCCCAGCCTCCCTATCCCACCCCTCTAGGTGGTCACAAAGCACCGAGCTGATCTCCCTGTGCTGTGCTGCTGTTTCTCACTAGCTGTTTTACATTTGGTAGTGTGTATATGTCCATGCCAGTCTCTCACTTCGTCCCAGCTTACCCTTCCCCCTCCCCGTGTCCTCAAGTCCATTCTCTACACCTGCTTCTTTCTTCCTGTCCTGCCCCTAGGTTCTTCATAACCATTTTTTTTTTTAATTCCGTGTATATCTGTTAGCATACGGTATTTCTTTTTCTCTTTCTGACTTACTTCACTCTGTATGACAGACTCTAGGTCCATCCACCTGACTACAAATAACTCAATTTCGTTTCTTTTTATAGCTGAGTAATATTCCATTGTATATATGTGCCACATCTTCTTTATCCACTCATCTGTCGATGGACACTTAGGTTGCTTCCATGTCCTGGCTATCGTAAATAGAGCTGCAATGAACATTCCAAGAAGAGGTTTTTAAATTGGATTATGCAGTATGTGTGTGTGTATACGTTTCTGTTTCTTTCCATACCCAAAATTACAAAGCTGCCATGGCTGGTCTTGTGCAGGACTCTTGCACACGTGAGAAAATGAGAGTTGTCTATATGTTAAATCTGTATGGACTTCGCAAGTGACCTTTTGTCTTTCATCGAAAGCACTTGACCTGCAGCAGTGTGGCCTCACCAGTGAAGGAGCAAAGGCTTTACTAAAGGCCCTTGAAAGCAACAGAACTCTGGTCGTTTTGGATATAAGAAAAAAATCCACTTGTTGGTATGTGGTCACTTTTTTTTTAAAATTGATTAACACATAGCAAAACAAAAAGAGTTTGTTCACGTATTGACAGTTTTTAAAACTTAACGTGTTTCACTTTCCTCATCGTATACAGTTGTCCCTTGAACAGCTTGGGGGTTAGGGGTGCCGCCCCCCACGCAGTTGAAAATCTGGGTATAAGTTTATAGTCAGTGGTTCCGCATCTGTGGATTCAACCAACCTCGGCTCGTGTAGGACGATAGTACCTATTTATTGAAAAATATCCGTGTGTCAGTGGACCCGCGAGGTTCAAACCCATGTTGTTCAAGTGTCAACTGTACTTTTGTAATGTTGCACTTCCCTTATGTTTTTAGCAGATAATGTACTAATTAAAGTGAGTTATACCTTTAAATTGTTCTTATCTCTACTCTGAATAGAGGTGACCCTAGATACTAAGCCTGCTTCCACCAAGAGCGTTATTTCCTTGTTGTGCAACCTCTGAATTCTTGCAAGGAGTACTTTATTCATATGTCAGTTTCACAAGTAATTTATTTAATAGCTTCTGTGTGCCAGATACGGGTCAGGCACTAGGGATAAAGCAGTGAACCAGACAGACAGAAGTCTTACCCTTGTGGAGCTTACATTCTAGTGAAGGGGTTCAGACAGAAATGAGTAAACAGATAAGTAATATAATTTTAGATAGTAGGAAGTGCAAAAATATCTTAATGTAAGGAGAGTGAGTGGGGGCAGGTAGGACTCCATTGGATAAGTTTGTTAGGGGACAGCTTCACTGGAGAAATGGCATTTGAACGGAGAGCTGAATGAAGAGAGGAGCAAGCCATGGAAGATCTGGGGTAAGCACATTCCAGGACAAGGAGGCAATGAGTATGCAGGCATGTAGGTGGGTGGAGTATTTAAGGAAAAGCAAGGAGGCCAACATGGTCAGAGTAGTGAGTGAAGAAGAGTGTGGTATGACGTGAGGTCAAGGAGCTAGCCAGGGGTCTGATCTTGTAAAGTCTTGAAGGCCAGAGTAAAGGTGTGGATTATTCTAAATGAGTAGAGGGTTTTGAACTGGAAAAAGGCATGATCCAAATAGTATCTCAATAAGATGACCTGGTATAGAGAATAGACTTGGGGGGATAAAGAAGAGAAACAGGGAGACCAGTTAGGAGACTATCACAGTGGTCCAAATAAGAGATGTTTATGGCTTAGCTTAGGTTGGAAGTTTGGAGCAAGTGAAAAGTGGTTGAATTCAGGTTGTGTTTTGAGGGTGTAGCTAACAGGGCTTGCCGATAGATTAGATGTGGGGTATGAAGGAAATAGTAACAAGGAGACAAGTCGTTGATGATTATGTGTGCAACTGGGTGGTATCATTTAGAAGAAGGGGGCTGATGGGAGGAGCAGCTTTTGAGGGAATATCAGGACTTTGGTTTGTTATCTTAGATGCGCTTTAGGTATCTAAGTGTCTGGACAGTGCTCAGACTGTACTTTCTATCCAAAGGTATCCAAAGCCACTTTAGATGCAAAATGTTTAAAGTTGACCTTTGCTGCTGCCAAAATAGTAGCCATTGGGGGCAGTCTGCAAGGTGGCATCTTAGGTTTTTGAGGAAGAAATTAGAATACACAAAGGGGGAAATAAGTGTATAATTCCATAATGTAGATTTCATATTTAATTTTATGGGAAAAGCAATAATTAGTTGGCTTTTGGTTTTAAATGGAAATAGCCACTCACTGGGAAATAATTAGTCTAATTTCAATTTATTTTACTTTAGATCAGTCTGTGATGAAAGCAGTTATCCAAAAACTTCTCCAGATGGAAGGAGTGCCAAGTCAGAGGTATATAACATGTTTTAGTTCTCTCGGAAGAATTTCTCTTTAATGGCTTGTTTTTCTTTCTTTCTTAAAAGAAAATTATCAAGGTACTTTCTGCCACCTTAAAACTAAGTTTTTAGTCCAATGAAATGGCTTTTCTGTTTTTGAAAATGTTGTGTGATGCCTTAATTTAGGTTCCCAGAAATGCAGATTGAAAACCTTTGATTAACTTGAAGTATCTTAATTTCCAATGAAGATCAAACCCTCCTAAATTACCTGTAACTTAAATGGCATATTTATCATTTCTGTCTCAGTACCAGTGGATAACTTCTCCATCGGTGAAGGAACCATCCACAACTGCTAGACAGAAAAAGAGAACTATAATTTTGGGAAGTGGTCGAAAAGGAAAAGCTACTATTAGAATTGGTTAACTCTTTCTTGTTTTTAATGCTACTAGAACTTATACCCCTTATGTTTTCCGATGTGCTAAAATTAAAACAGCCAGTATTAACCACATGCATATTAGGAGGCCTATATTAGGAGTCGCCAAGTGTGTCGGGTGCCGTGGACAGCTGAGGCACGTTTAGCCCAAAGGCAAGTTGCAGCGCATTGCAGAGAGCAGACGAAATACCCGGTGGTGAAAATTCACTGTTGCTAAGGGTTGAAACGAACCAAGAATTCCTCCTGTTTCTCAGGGTGTTCCGTTTGGCTGTTAATGAAATGTATTTCCAAGGAAGGCAGGCACGTGGCTGAAAAGGCCAGCGGTGCCTGGGGGTCACAGCGAGACCCTCCCATCTCGCCCCCTCGGCCATCCTGTGCTCTGGGAGCAGAGCTCTCAGCTACAGGTGAAACATCGTAGCTTCCATGTCCGGATTCTCAGATTTTCTCAAGTCCTTTAAAGGCCCCCTTCTCTGAGTGGTGCTTGACCTGCTGGTGTTTGGGGCGGGAGGGTGGGCTGGGTGGAGGGTCTGATCGCCATCCTGAGGGAAGGGCTTTGGAGGCCAGTGTGCGCCTGAGACCAGGGGGCCCAGTGCCCGTGTCCGAGGGGAGCCTAGCGCTGACTCCAGCTGTGTCGCCCTCCTTCCCGACAAGCCAGCAAAGCCTGTCGCTCACCTTCCTGGCTGTGCTGCTTACACGTGCCCTCTGGGAAGGCCAGCCTGGCAGAGCTCTGTTCCTGCCCTCTGGGCTGCTGGTAACTGAGTACCTAGCCTGGGTGCTGGAGGGGAGGATCCATAGATGGTGGAGGCCCAGCGCCTGCCCAGGGTGCTGCCCCTCTGCTGAGGGACGCTCGCCCAGCTGGTTAGACCTGTTCGCACCCAACTGCCCACAGTCAGCACCCAGGCTAGGAACAGCAGCCTCCCCATTTCCTCGGTGTCTTCTAGTTTTGTTCCTTTCTTCTTTTCGCCGCCTTCCTCCCCAAAGAGGCAAGATACTGATGTTCAAGAACCAACTCAGGCCATGATTTTCCAGCTAAACTCATGACAGTTGTGCACTTCTGAATGACTGGGTAGAAACATTTGCAAGGATGAGCTCTTGGGTGAGGCGCCAGCCCACTTTTCTAGCTTCATCTCTCTTGCTTGGGTGTGGGCACCCCCTGCTGCCCCAGATGCCTTGACTCCTCCATTTTCGTATATTCCTCCTCAGAATGCTGCCACCACCCCATCCTGGCCTTTGGGAAAGTTAGCTGGCTGTTCCCCACAGCATCCTGTCACCCTGGTCCACTCTTTCTAACCTCTGTATGCCCTTCTATGAAATCTTGTCAGGTCCAACTGGAGGAAGACCACCTATAGGTCAATTAGCTTGGGAAGGAACCCAACTGTGTGACCCAGTGTCTTTAAAATAACGTTAAAAAAAAAAAAAAGAAAAAAATATTGTTCTAGAGCTCCTCTACCATCTCTTACCACCATCAGAAAACCACCCCCCAAAAGGGGGACCTCATTCATATTGAAAATAACTTCTTACCGTGTAGGCATTACCTTAGGGCATTCTAGACACTGGGGGAGGGAAAAGCCCTTGGTTTTTTTTCTAACATTCATGTTAAACTTCTTTCCAAATTTGTTTGAACTGTGGTATTCTTACAGGTAGACAATGTTGCTGAACAAGCGTTTGTTTCTTCCCTTTTTCTTCCCCCAGGCTCAAAGATTTGGAAAGAGAGAGTTTAACAGAAAAGGTAAGGTAATCTCCACCTGAACAAAATGTATGATCAAATGTGACCATTTGACCGACACTATGTAGTTCCTAAAAACAAATTTAAGTGGAATTGGCTCTCTTTTCCCTGAAGTTGAGGATAACGTGGATGTTTTTGTCTAATGTGCTGGACTAATAGGCTATTATTGGTTAGCTTTTGGTAACTCATCGAGTTTCCCAGTCTGGGTTCCGTACCATCGAGTCTGGATTATAATTTGTCCTGGTCACACTGTTTTTCCAAATCAGGTTTGTTCTAGTATGCTATTAGGTGTCTGTTTCACCTTTAATCTTTCCATTTTTCACCACTCTGGAGATGGTGTGATATGATCTTAACGAAAACAACAGGAACATGTCTTGTGAATATTTAGTTTCCTTTTTGGCCGACTCAGCATTGCCTGCCATTCAGTCATTGTTGTGTGACCAGGCAGTGTAACTATTTGGGTATTAGTCCATTGGTTCCTACCTTGGGAATGTGGAGACTTGTAAACCTATATCCTTCCCTTAGGAATGCGTGAAGGAGAAATGGAATCTCTTGCCTGAATTTCTGCAGACAGAAATAAAGAATCAGTTATGTGACTTGGAAACCAAATGACATAAAGAAGAATTATCAGAGGTTAAGTCGTCAGCGTCCCGGCGGCTAGAAAACGTTTCCTCCCATGTAACTTGTCTGTGACCAGGGAGGCGGGATCATCCCACCTCTCCATGTTACCTGATAGTTATAAAGGAAGCGCATGTGTTTCCTTATTCTCTCATGGCCACTTGTTGACGTTCACTGCTACTTAAATTATCCTTTCCTGCTGTAGGAGGGCTACCTGGCTGAAGTCAAATCCCTTTTAAATACAGATTTGTCCTTGGAGAACATGCTTTCAGTCGGGAAGTGAATGGATGTCTAGAAAACGGGAGCCAGACAAGTGGTGAGGAGCGCAGAGTGGAAATAGCAGAGAAAAAGAAGTCCCCCAAACCTGTTTCCAAACTTTGCATGCCCAGGAGAAGCAAGTCCGATGGAGAAACAAAATGTAAGAGCACTTGACTCGTTTGAGCTCGTTGGAGTCTGGTACCGCCTAAGGGGAGGACAGACTCGGTGCCATAGGGTCTGTCTGTTCCCCCCACACACAACCCCTCCACCGGCAGTACTTGTTTTTTGTGTATCTTTTTTTTATTTTTATTTTTTGGGGGGTGGGGGGTGACTGTGTTGCTCGGCTTGTACAATCTTAGTTCTCCAACCAGGGATCGAACCCGGGCCCTCGGCAGTGAGAGTGCTGAGTCTTAACCACTGGACCGCCGTGGAATTCCCTCTTGTGTATACTTCTAACTAGCTTAGATATATACTTTAAATTTTTGTCTTCGACCAAGTTATAGAGCATTAGATCCCCAAATGTGGTTGAATTGATGAGGTATAAGAAAACAGGAGCTGCTGATATTTATGACTTGTAAGTGACATGCCTGTTGAAGCTAAACATTTATTCTTAGACTCCTTCCCCGCTTGTAGTCAGAGTAACTCTTCTGGAATTTTTAAAAATAAGAGCCTGGGACTTGAGCTCAGGTCAGGGGCTTGGCCACTTCATCGTTTGACGAAATAAGCAGAGGCTCTGTTTCCTTGTCCGTCTCAGGGTTGGGCCCTTCATACAAGAGCTTGTGTTAAACTGGCCTAGCAAACTGGCAGGGGCTAATTTGATGACTTTATGAAGACGGTGGTTGCTTAGAATAAGAAGAGAAGGGTACTTAATCCGCAGAACCTGGTCTGTGCACCAGCTTGCTGATGCTGAAGAACTGTGCCTTGGCTGTGAACTCTTTATTCCTAGTGGCTTTGTTGTTTCTTTTCTGTAAGCAGCTGAAGTCTCATGGGGCCCCAGGATTACAAGGCAAACTACCAGGCAGACCACCATCACGTCTCATTTCACAAGGGGGTCAGTATATAATGAATGGACAGCCCCCATTTTAGGGGCCAACTGTTTTTGGTAAAACACATAGAGAATTAGTAGGATGTAACTTAGTAATTCTGACTTCCACATTGCTTTTGCCAAGGATAGTAAAATGAACCCCTGTGTACCTATCACCCAGTATCAACAGTTAACAGCTCCTGGCTGTTGTTTCATCTATACTGCCATATGCTCCAAGTGAAAACTATTCCAAATGGATTACAACTCCATACACACCCGTGTCCCCCCAGTTGGATTACTTTGAGACAAATCGGACATGTCATCTTATCCACAAATACGATATTTCTAGATGACAAGGTCTCTTTCTCTGACAAGTTTTTTATTCATATTTTGCTATAATTGCTAACATCTAGCAAACAGTCTTTTGAAGAAGACAAAACATGCCTTACAAAGTGTAACAGTTCCTTACTAACAAATATATAGCAGTGTTCATACCTCCCCTTGTGTTAACAGAGTTTGGTTGATTTGTTCCTTAAGCCTTTCAAGTGATAGATTCCTTATTTTCTTGCCATTTATTTAAAGAAAAGAGGTCTTTTGTCTAATAGCTTCTAGGTCTGGCTGACTGCATCGTTTCGGTGGTGAATGTGTTCCCTTGTCTCCAGTTTTCTGTCAACTGGTAGTTAGGTCTAGAGTCCTGATCAGATTCCAGCTTTGTTTTGTGCGACTTCATTGACGGTATGGGGCTGTCCATCAGAGACATGTAATGTCTCTTCGGTGATTCTAGCAGCCGTTGATCAAAGTCTAGATCCATTATTTCTTAGGGTTTGCAAAACGGTGGTATTCTAAACCTGTCATCCAAAGAAACATTAAGCTCGAAGCTTGTTTTAGTGTCCTGGCAAAAAGGGCTTCTCCTTGGAGGGAAGAGGGTGTCCATGGCCTGAATCTTTCCAAACAGAGGGTACTCTTGGTAGGGAGGAATATAAGTTGTTTTGTGCCCACTGCAAGTCTAGGGTCTGGCTGAGCTACCAGTTGGCCTTACTGTGTGTGACAGCCCTGCCAAACAGAAACCTGAGGAAGACCCTGAAGAAGCAAAATCAGGTGATTCTGTCGATGAGGAAGAAAAAGACCAGGTAGGGCTCGCGTTTCAGTTTCTTAACTCTGCCTTATTTTGGTACACTTGCTGGTAATTGTGAATGTACACTTGGTCTGTGTATGGACCGTAAGTGACTGAGAGGGTGTTAGAACATATCCCTGGACCCAGGGCAGTACGTAGTGTATTATGGTTAGACCCGAGGACTCAGCAGGCCCGTAACTGTGGTGTGTTCTCTCCTGTCTACCTTCCTACCTCTCCAGCTGTCAAGATTTTCCAGTCAAACCAGCAGATGTGATGCGTTTAGAGCATTTCCTTCTGATGTCAGATAAGCTCCTTTCCCACATCTAATCTCTCTATAAAAGCAGAGTTGTCGTGTTACTATGTGTATTGTAATAATGCTGCTTAGACTTTTTAGGTTAGAAAACTGGTGGCTTGCCAAAGGCCTCCAATATAGAAAATGTCAGTCTCTAGCACTGTCCCGTGTGACTTGAGGGGCAAACCTAGATACTACCAGATGGTCACACGCTATCTATTTCATTCCTGCCACAGGATTAGCTGTGTAAGTCGGGAAGTCTGTAGGTTTACAGGTGGGCAGTAAATGTCCTGTTACCTGCTAAAGATGAGTATCCGTGGTTTGCTCTAAGGCAGGGTTTCTCAAGCAAGGCATTGACTTTTGGGGCCAGATAAACCTTTGCTGTAGGTGTGAGTCCTGTGCATCGTAGAGTGTTTAGCAAGGTCCCGACCTCTACTCACTAGATGCCCGTAACATTCCCTCTCTCTCCTCCCAGTTGTGACCACCAAAATCACCTTCAGACTTTCCCAGATGTCCCCTGGGGGGCACAATTGCACTGAGCGAGAAGCACTGGACTCAAGGCTAGCAATATCATTGAGGTAGACTTGACGTCCTGTTGTAAAAGACATACTCATTCTCCTGTTTTTATTTTGGAAATTAGATGCCACTGTTCATGATCCTTATTCAGATGTCTGTAATGAAGTTGAGTCAGACTACCCACTCACAGGTGGGACACTGAGACAGAGGGAAACGGCTTGTCCAAGTCACATGGCCACATCCCTTGCCTCCTAAGAAAACGTGTCGCAAGGGAAAGCAAGCTGGCTCTTGTAATATTGACAAGTGTTTTTTTTTTAAACAAATGTGCCAGTTTTAGAGTTGTTCTTTGCCCTCTAACCTTTTGGAGGGCTTCCGTAGCCTTCAAGCTTCTGAAGAAACGAACTGGGGCCCTCTTTCCCAAGCAGGAAGCAGTTTCACTGGCAGTGTGTGAGAGGCCTTGGGGACTTGGAGGATGAACACTTGTCGCAACAGGGTTTATCCCGATATGCTAGAGTAAGGCTCAGTGCACCACACCGGTGTCATCAGGTAGTGTTTGTTGGTCAAACAAGTAGTACTACAGAGAGAATCTTACTTTAGTCAATTTAAAGTTTTGAGATCTCACTATGTTTTTAAAAACAGGTATTAAATACATGCATTTGGTAAAACAGTACAAAAGCCTGTTTGGTACATAGCAGCCAAAGAAAAACAATGTGGCTATTCCGTGCTGAGCTATGCTGTGAGCGGTATCAAATAGGTACTGGATTCTGAGGCCTTTGTTCAGGAACAAAAAAGAATATAAAAATATCTGATTACCACAACTAAGGAGCCGGCCTGTGGCAACTAAGACCCGGCACAATTAACTAAGTAGCTAACTGACTAACTATTTTTTAAAATCTCATTAATAGGTTTTTAATATGATTTTTAAAAATTTATTTTATTGATTTATTTTATTTATTTTTGGCTGCGTTGGCTCTTCCTTGCAGCGTGCGTGCTTTCTCCAGTTGCGGCGAGCAGGGGCTACTCTTGGTTGCGGTGCATGGACTTCTCATTGCTTGCGGTACGTGGGCTTCTCGTTGCGGTGGCTTCTCTTGTTGCGGAGCACGGGCTCTAGGCACGCGAGCATCCGTAGTTGTGGCTCGCGGGCTCTAGAGCGCAGGCTCAGTAGTTGTGGCGCACGGGCTTCGTTACTCCGCAGCGTGTGAGAACTTCCCAGACCAGGGCTTGAACCCTTGTCCCCTGCATTGGGAGGCGGATTCTTAACCACTGCGCCACCAGGGAAGCCCGAGCTCTAACCTTTTAAAAAAATGTGTTCCTTCCACCTTCATGGAGCAGGCGTAGGGGATGGGGAGGAGTGAGAACCCGATTGGCAGGGGTCCGGTCGCAACCCCGGAAGGGGACGGGGGAGGATCTAAGAGGTGGCACCGGGCCACAGTCGACCCCCAGTGACAGCTAACAGCTGCACTGCTGCCCCTTCCTGCCCCAGGACCTGAGCCCAGATCCCGGGGCGGCTGGAGAAACGCACTGTTTTTGGTGAGATGCTCTTACTTACTGTGTGGAGCTGCTCCGGCTGCCCCGGCGCCCACACCCCTGCAGGGCCCTGTGCCCGTCCTCCCCGCCCCCTGCCCAGGGCTCGGGGAACAGCAGTCTCTGTGGGGCAACCTGCTTCCAAGTCCTTCAGTGACCACGGAGGAGTGGGAACGGGCTGGGCTGCCGGAGAGCCTGGGCATGCAACACCTGAGCTCAGCCCTGGGGGCTCACGTGAGGGCAGGGGCTGGGGGGTGCGGGCGGTGAGCGGAGGGGCCTCCAGCCGGCGTCAGTCTGGGCCCTGGACCCGGGGAAAGGCCTCACCCTCTCAGTCCTGACCTGCCTGCCGCTCGGGAACCCTGTGGCCCACCAGCCCGAGGCCTGTGGCGCCCGCCACAGACTGCCCGGCACACGGCTGGGGTGCCAACGCCACACCTGGTTTTTGCACGGGGACCATCGGGGGGCTTGGTGCACGGGAAGAGGAACAGGCCCCGACACGCCCCTTCCACGTCCATCGAGAAGCGCTGGATGGAAGGCCGGCTGTGCTCCTTTTCGAGCCCCAGGCAATTCGCAGGAACAGCCCTCCCAGCAACGGGGTGCCTGCCCACCGGCTCTGGGCCTGCGACCAGCCCAGAACACAGAAGGCAGAGAAGTGGGTGCAGGGAGCTGAGCCGGGTCTGCAGAAGGGCAGACACCACAGCCTGGTCCACAGCCGACTGGCCCAGGGCGGGTGAGAACGGGCGGGCAGGCTGAGGGGAGGACAGAACGTGGCACAGCCTGCCCGCCTGGGCCCCGGGGAGAAGGGGCGCTGCCCGCGCCCTCGCTCCGCTGCCTGGCGTCCTTTGTGGGGGCGAAGGGCCGGAGGCAGGGCTCCCGAGGAGCTCAAAGGCCAGGGAAGGACACACGGGATGGTCCAGACCCACCCTAGCGCTCCAGTGGGGCAGCACCCTCTCTGAATTCCTACTGCACCAAACCGCATCCCTGAGGCCTTTGGGCAGAATTGCTAGGACCCAGGAAGGCGGCCCCTTGCTGTGGTCCAGACTTCAGCAGCTGCCGATGAGCGGAGGGAGCCAGCCGGCCGGCCGTGAGCAGGAGGACAGGACTCGGGGACAGGGACAGCCACAGCCGGGCTTCCCGCAGCTGTGCCCACCGCCAGAAGCAGCTGCAGCCAATCACAGCCCCCGCCATGCCAAACAGTGCCGGGCAGGCGAGAGGCCGGCAGGAACCTGACACCCCCCTCACTGGAGAGCCGGCCCGGCCGGGGTGGGGGGAGCCATCCCCGTCTGAACTCACCCCACAGCTCAGCCATCTCCCAGTGACCCAGACGCTACACCAGCAGAGAGCAGCCTGCAACAGCTGCAGGGCTGATCCCCGACCAAGGTCAGAACTCCCCCCAGTGTGATGGCCCCCATGCCGCTCCTGTGGTGGAAGGGACCGCAGGCAGAGACCAGGAGTGGAGTCTTTTTATGAATGGCTGCGTTTTCAAAGAACCGTTTTGTAAGCAGGAAAGCTCCCCAGGAAGGGATTGCATTAGTGCAACAAGGGGGAGCCTTGACACCAGGCTCTCCAGACACGTCCAGGTGGAGACTTTTGGCTGAGGCCGGCCGCCAGGGACTCAGGGGCTGGGAGGACACGCGGCCCCTCCCCCGCCCCGGCGGGGCGCTAAGGCACCCGGCCCGCCTGGGTGGGCAGAACCCCGTGCCGTCAGCAGGCCGGCGGCTTGCAGCCCTCAACCTGCAGCCCTTTGCTCAGGAGGAAGGCATCCTGCGTGGGGTCGCAAGCCAGGAAGAGCTTCACCATGCCCTTGGCATCCTTGGAGCCGCCTGGCCTCAGAATGCAGCTTCTGTAGTCCATGGCAACCTGCCGAGAGGGGGCGGGGCTGCAGGAGGGTGGAGCTCCGCCTTCACTGAGGGTGTGGGTGTGGCCACCTCTGCTGTGACTGAACAAAGGGCAGGGGAGCAGGAGGTCCAGGGCAGGGCTCTCAGAGCCTGGCTGGCCCAGGCGGGCGGCACAAACATCTAGGCCCGGGCCAAGGACCTCCGTGTTGGTCTGCGCGGCAGGACGGCCTCTCACCTTGCCACTCAGGACGCCCTCCTGCTTGAAGCGTGTGTAGAACGTATCCGCGGAGTACACCTCGCTGCACAGGTAGCCATAGGACTGGGCGTTGTATCTTCCTGCCAGGCGGCCGAAGGTCGCAGGCAGGCGAGTCTGTGGGACACACGCGGGGAGGCTCCTGCCCGGCCCCCTGGCCGCTCCGTGCCCCTTCCCCAGAGCGGGGGCCTCCAACAGCCCTGTCTCAGTCTCCTGCCACTAGAGGGAGTATTGGCCCAACACTTGTAGCAAACGGGGACCTTGCGGGCAACTCAGTGGAGGGACACAAATCAATCTTTGCCGACTTTCTGCTGAAGCTCACGAGGGTTCACCCCTAAGCCTCTTACAAGGTCAGCTGCCGAGGCTCCGAGGGATGAGTGAGGGCTCGCCCTCCAGCACGGGGAGAGCGCGGGTTAAAGCGCTCACGAGGGAGTGAACCGCGTCTCCGCACCGACACGCACCTGCAAACCTCGTCGACGCGTTCCGTCCGGGCTATGAAGCCCTCTCCTGCCTCTTCCAGGCTCTCCAGAAAGCACGTGCAGATACGCCCACCCCACCCTCGGACTCCGTGGGCCACAGCTGGAGGGACCAGCCAAGGAACTGAGGCAGGAAGAGGCCAGAGGTCACCGGGCCTCGGCCAGAGCCTGTCAGTCGGTCCCCTTTTCACACACCACCAGACGATCCTCTTGACCTGGGCAGTAGCCGCCAACCGACCGCTAAGGTGGGCCCGGCGTGCGCTTGGCTACCTGGCATGGCTGGGCCCCCGAGGATCTCCTGGCAGAGGCGGGCATTCTCCTGGGCCGGGTCCGCAGGCGTCTGCATGTGCAGGGCCTGGTCCACCTCGGCCAGGACGATCTGGCGCAGGTTGAAGAGGCCTGGGGGGCGGGAGGAAGGAGACGGGGGGATGGCACTGTGTCCAGGCCGCGCTTTCCAGCCGGGCGGTCCGGGCGCCCCCTTCCCTTCCCTCGGCCCGGCCGCACCTGAGTTGGCCTGCCGGGACTTGATGAGCTTGTCCCGCAGCCCCTGGGGGACGGCGCTGCCCGTGCCCCACTGAGACTGGCAGCAGCGCCAAGGCCTCTCAGGGTGCGGTGCCCCCGGCCCCAGAGCCTTCTCTCTGGTTCTCATCACCGGCTGTCACCAGACTCGTAGGCAACGTGCTTTTCTTTTCTTTTTTCTTTTTTCCGGCCCTCAGCCACGCAAAGGGGTGAAGCCCTGACACTCGCTGCCACGTGCATGGACCCTGAGAACACGATGCTCAGCGAGAGAAGTCAGACACAGAAGGACACACAGGGTGTGACCCTACTGAGGGGAAACGTCCAGAACAGGTAGATCCACAGAGTCAGAGAGTGGGTTCCTGGTTGTCAGGGGCTGGGGAGGGGAGGGAGTGATAACTAAGGACGTGAGGGAGATTTTTGGGGTGATGGAAATGTTCCAAAACAGGGCAGTAGTGATGGCTGCACAGCTCAGGAAACTGTCCCCACGCGCTCCGGTGCAGCCTGTGAGAGCATCGCTCTTAGGACGAAGGGCTGACCGCAGGAAGACTGAACGAGCAGTGGGTCCTGGGCCCAGACGCTCAGCTGGCCCCCCCGCACCCACCCCCCCCCCCCCGCGCTGTGGGGAAGTCACTGGGACTTGCTGAGCCTCCACCGAGACCGGCAGCAGCCGCAGGGCCTCACAGGGCGCGGTGCTCCCGGCCCCAGAGCCTTCCCTCTGGTTCTCATCGCCGCCTGTCACCAGACTTGCATGCAACGTGCCTTTCTTTTCTCTTGTCTTTTTTAAAGGCAGCTCTTGAGTACATGTACTTAACATGCAGGGAACCAGTCCTGACTCCTTGATCTGGGGCTTCCAGCCTCCAGAGTCTCGAGGACATCCATTTCTGTTGTTTACACATCCAGTGCGTAGGCTTTGACGATGGAAGATGACACCGAGGGCGTCGCCACGTGCGGGGTGACATCAGCGGAAGAATCCCGTGGCGAGGGCCTGCCTGAGGACCACGCGCTCCCAGGCGCTCCCAGACCCTCCTCGTCCCCTGCCCGCAGCCCCGCGCCCGCACCCGCCTGGGAGCGGAGCTGGTGCATCGCTTGCCAGAACTCGTGGAAGTAGGTCTCCAGCTCATGGTGCTGCAGCAGGGAGGGCGGGTCGGGCGTGGGCTTGGTGAAGTTGGCCACCATGGCCACGATGGCGATCTGGCGGCTCCCATCCTGCTGCAGGCAGCCCGGCTGCAGGCCGAAGCAGGCCGCGTGCCCGGACTTCCCTTCCCTGGGGAGGGACGCAGGGTGAGGCCCAGCTTCCGCAGAGGAGCCCCGGCCCACGGCCGACAGGTTCCCGCACGCACGCACGCACCAAGGGTAGAGGTCCAGGTAGAACTTGCCGATGGATGACCTTGCCCGAGGCCACGTCCCGGACCGTGTAGAGCCTCACGTCTTGGTGACACACGTTGGCGCCCTCCTCCAGGTCGAAGGTCAGCCCCAGCAGCTCCTGGGAGATGCCCAGCAGCCCGCGCGTGACCACCTGCATGGGGAAGGACTCATTGAGCAGGTACTGGTCTTCGTGGTAGCGCGTCTCCTCTCCCTGGTTCATGTAGTAGTGCAGGTCCCAGGCATTGATGGGCCCGGCAAAGTGCAGGCCCCGCCTCTGGCACTCGGCCTTCTTTAGCTCCAGGATCACGGCCGCTCCTGCTCCCCGAGGGGCTTCAGCTTCTGGGCCAGCTCATCTGCGGGCGGAGGGGAGAGGCTCGGCTATGTCCCTGTGGCGGCCCCCCAGCCGCCCCACCCTGCGCCCCTCGAGGCAGAATGAAGGGTCCGGGAAGGTGACCCCCAAGGGCTGACACAGTGGGGTCTCAGGCAGCACCACGTCCAGTTAAGGTCCGCCTGACGCCCTCCCCACTGGGACTCAGGTGGAGGCGGGTTTACCTAGGAAAGTGGCCACCACCTGGCTGGTCTTGGCCATGTTCATCTCCAGCACGGAGTTGGCACGCGTGCTGAACCCCAGCAGGCAGGACTTCGGGGCCTGCAGCCTCACCAGCTCCCCGAGGATCGTGCAGTTCTCCTGGAACCCAGAGCCGGCCGGCGCTGGGGACCGTGGGCCATGCCCTCCCCGTGGGGCCCCGGGCCAGGTCTCTGCGGGCGGGCAGGGCTCTCAGGCCACTGGCGGGCACAGCCAATCCCCCTCCCTCCTCCTCCTGGCCCGGATTTCTAGACACTTGGGTGCTGTCCTAACACGTTGTCTTTCTTAACACAGGTCCTTTTGGAACCAGAAACGGTGTGAACCGTGATGGGCTCTAAGGCCAAGGGCAGGAAGAAATGCGGCCAGGCTCTCCAGGAGCCACCCAGGAGCCTCCCCGGGCTCAACATTACAAACTCGGCTGCCGAGCAGACAGCAGCTCATGCCCATGGCGCCCGAACACCCAGCCCCTGGACGGCGAGACGCCTGTTGCTGCAGGTGGCCCGTGGCTGGCTGGTGAGGCCCGGCCCCAGGCGTACGCCACCTTCTCTGGGGCCACCTCTCCGGGTCTGCGGTGGGGTTCTCCTGGGAGCCCCCAGTCACCACAGGACCAACGTGGCCTGTCTGCAGCCCAAGAAGGTGGGGACACAGGACTGTCCCCCGTGCCCCCCGCATCACCCGTGAGGCCGAGCAAGCACCAGTGGTGTCTGCGGGGAAGATGAAGGGGTCGTGCACAGCCCCCATCTACTGAAGATGCTAAACGGGAGAAGCACAGGCTGCAGCCACACGTGGTATGGACCAAACGCAAGTGTCCTTGCAGGAACCGATGTCTGAATGTCAAGGCTGTACCCGGGCCACAGTGAGAAGCCCCAGACCCCACGCAAGGAACAGAGAGGGGATGGGGGGAACATCTGCGAATCTGAGCTCATCGGGCATCACCCCAGAGGGAGAGGGAGAGAGGCAGAAGGAGATACGGAGGGAGAGGGAGAGAGAGGGAGGGAGAGACTTCTCTCCCTTCCCTGGGGGTTCTCTAGTGCAGCCAAGGCCGAAAACCACTGCATTTCGGGAAATGGGTCCTCGTAGAAAAGTTAAATAGTAGCTCATGGCATTATGGACACATATTAAAAAGGCCCAAAGTCTTGGGGAGTCAGGGAGGGGAGCTGGCGGCTGCCTCGTAAACGAGGAGAGATTGGGCATCAGAGAAGGGGCCTGTGCAGCCCGCCGCCACCGCCCAGGGCCCCGTAGACTTCATCTCCCAGCTGTGGTCCAGGGCTGGAAGTCAGCGGGGAGGTCAGGCCGTCCAAGCATCAACGTTGACTTCAGGGCTGCTCTAAAAGGTGCCTGGTGTCTGTTGAAGCAGAAGAAAGAGAAAGCAGTGGGGAGAGCATGGGAGGGGGAGGGATCCCCCCTCCTCAGCCCTTCTCCCTCTCTTCCTCCCTCCCTCTCCCTCCCTGCCTCTCACTCTCCCTTTCCCTCCATCTATTCTTCTGCCTCTCTCTGTCCCTTCCTCTCCCCCTCTCCTTCCCTCTCTCCCTGTCCCTCTCTCCATCTCCCCCTTTCCCTCTCCCTCTCTCCCTCTCCCTCTCTCCCTCCCACTTTCCTGTCCCACTTTCCCTGTCCCTCTCTCCCTCTACCTCTTTCCCTCTCCCTCTCTCCCTCCCTCTCTCCCTCCCTCTCTCCCTCTCCCTCCACCCTCTCCCTCCCTCTCCTCCCTCTCCCTGGCCCTCCAACTCTCCCTCTCCCTCCGTCTCTCCATCTCCTCACTCCCTCCCAGAGATGGAGACACAGAGGGAGAGGCAGAGACGAGGGAGAGGGAGACAGGGAGAGGGAGAGGGAGGGGGCAGAGAGGGAGAGGGAGAGAGGGAGGGAAACAGGGAGAGAGAGGGAAGGAGACTTTTCTCCTTCCCTCTCTCTCCCTGTTTCCCTCCCTCTCTCCCTCTCCCTCTCTCCCTCTCCCTTCCTCTCCCTCTCCCTCCGTCTCTAGAGGGAGAGGAAAGAGGGAGAGGGAAGAGGGAGAGGGAAGAGGGAGAGGGAAGAGGCAGAGGAAAGAGGGAGGGGGGAGAGGGAGAGGGAGGGAGGGTGATGGAGGGAGGGAGAGGGAGAGAGGGTGAGGGAGGGAGGGAGAGAAGGAGGAGAGAGAGAGGGAGGGAGGGAGGAAGAGACCTCCCTCCATCTCCCTCTCTCCCTCTCCCTCTCCCTCTCCCCTCTCCCTCTTCCCTCTCCCTCTCCCCCCTCCCTCTCCCTCTCTCCCTCTCCCTCTCCCCTCTCCCTCTTCCCTCTCCCTCTTCCCTCTCCCTCTTCCCTCTCCCTCTCCCCTCTCCCCTCTCCCTCTCCCCTCTCCCTCTCCCCTCTCCCTCTCCCCTCTCCCTCTCCCCTCTCCCTCTTCCCTCTCCCTCTTCCTTCTCCCTCTCCCCTCTCCCTCTCCCCTCTCCCTCTTCCCTCTCCCTCTCCCCTCTCCCTCTCCCCTCTCCCTCCCTCCCTCTCCCTCTCCCCTCTCCCTCTTCCCTCTCCCTCTTCCCTCTCACTCTCTCGCTCTCCCTCCCTCCCTCTCCCTCTCTCCCTCTCCCTCTCCCCTCTCCCTCTCCCCTCTCCCTCTCCCCTCTCCCTCTCCCCTCTCCCTCCCTCCCTCTCCCCTCTCCCTCTCCCTCTTCCCTCTCCCTCTTCCCTCTCCCTCTCCCCTCTCCCTCTCCCCTCTCCCTCTCCCCTCTCCCTCTTCCCTCTCGCTCTCTCCCTCTCCCTCTTTCCTCTCCCTCTTCCCTCTCGCTCTCTCCCTCTCCCTCTTTCCTCTCCCTCTTCCCTCTCGCTCTCTCCCTCTCTCCCTCTCCCTCTCCCCTCTCCCTCTCCCCTCTCCCTCTTCCCTCTCCCTCTTCCCTCTCCCTCTTCCCTCTCCCTCTCCCCTCTCCCTCTTCCCTCTCCCTCTTTCCTCTCCCTCTTCTCTCTCCCTCTTCCCTCTCCCTCTCCCCTCTCCCTCTTCCCTCTCCCTCTTCCCTCTCCCTCTCCCCCTCTCCCTCTTTCCTCTCCCTCTTCCCTCTCCCTCTCTCCCTCTCCCTCCCTCCCTCTCCCTCCCTCTCCTTCTGAGTCTCCCTCTCTCACACTCTGTCTATCCTCTCTCAGGAAGGAGTGGGAGCAGCAGGGAAGGAGAGGCAGAGAGGGAGAGGGACAGAGAGAGACAGACAGACAGAGACAGAGAGAGAGGAGAGGAAGCAGGGAGAAAACAGAGAAAGAACACACCATCTACATTTCTGTCAAATGACACCGGGGATCCTTACATAACCAGGAGAAAATTACAGAGCGAGGCTCTTTCTCAGCTGGAACCGGAACTGCAGACGGGGCCAAACACCACCAGGCTGGCCACACATGTCCAGCCGCTGCCGCAGTCCTGTGAGTCCGGTCAACAGGGCTCTGAGTGTCTGCTCCAGGGAGCTGGGGTTCACCGTCTCACCTGGGAGGCCGGGCCAAGCCAGTAGGGCCCCGGGCTGGACACATAGGGGGAACAGCATCCCCACGGGACAGCTTGTGCGAGCAGATTCAGCTGCCAGATTCTAGAGGTCCGGGATCACCCTGTGGCCCGTGAAACCCAGGAGCCACGAGGGTCTTGCATCGTGATTCCTGTCCGTCGGACTGTCAAGTTTATGTAGGGAATCTTGGAAACAGTGGTAACAAGACTGAATTGGAACGAGCTTTAGGCTATTATGGACCACTCTGAAGTGTGTGGGTTGCTAAAAACCCTCCCAGCTTCGCTCTTGTTGAACGTGAAGATCCCCGAGATGCAGCCGATGCTGTCCGAGAACTAGATGGGAGAACGCTATGTGGCTGCCGAGTAAGAGTGGACCTGTCGAATGGGGAAAAGAGAAGCCGAAATCGTGACCGCCTCCTTCTTGGGGTCGTCGCCCTCGAGATGATTATCAGAGGAGGAGTCCTCCACCTCGCCACACATCTCCAAGACGGAGAAGCTGCTCCCTCAGCCAGAGCAGGTCCCTTTCTAGATATAGGAGAAGAGAGAGATCCCTGTCCCAGGAAAGAAATCCCAAGCCGTCCCGATCTTACTCTAGGTCTCCTAGCCGATCTAGGTCAAATGAAAGGAAATAGAAGACCACTTTGCAAGAGGAGTGGTGTACAGGAAATAACTTCATTTGACAGGAGTATGTACAGAAAATTCAAGTTTTGTTTGAGACTTCCGAAGCTTGGTGCACTTTTAAATGTTTTAGCTGTTCACATTTGTTTGTCTCCTGGGACAGTGACACATAAAGGTGTCATTCTCTATGGTTTGAAATGGGTCATATGAGGCATGTAATATGAAGAATTGTTACCTTACAATGTTCCCTTAAGCAAAATTGAATTTGCTTTGAATTTTTGGTCTTGCCTAGACTGATAATAAAACTCTGACTCCTGCCCAGCTAAAGTGTGATGTTTACTATTATTATCTTTTAAAAATTAAAAAATTAATTAATTTATTTGTGGCTGCATTGGGTCTTCGTTGCTGCACACGGGTTTTCTCCAGTTGTGGTGAGCAGGTTTCTCATTGTAGTGGCTTCTCTTGTTGCGGAGCATGGGCTCTAGGCGCACGGGCTTCAGCAGTTGTGGCAAACAGGCTCAGTAATTGCGGCTCACGGGCTCTAGAGCACTGGATCAATAGTTGTGGCGCACGGGCTTAGCTGCTCCGTGGCATGTGGGATCTTCCCGGACCAGGCCTCAAACCCATGTCTGCTGCATTGGCAGGCGGATTCTTAACCACTGCGCTAACAGGGAAGTCCTCAGCTTCTTCTTGATGCTCTTGATTTTCTGAGGGAAGAAGATGGCCGTAAAAACAGGGGGCCGGGCTTCCTGGTGGCGCAGTGGTTGAGAATCTGCCTGCTAATGCAGGGGACACGGGTTCGAGCCCCTGGTCTGGGAAGATCCCACATGCCACGGAGCAGCTGGGCCCGTGAGCCACAATTGCTGAGCCTGCGCGTCTGGAGCCTGTGCCCCGCGACGGGAGGGGCCGCGATAGAGAAAGGCCCGCGCACCGCGATGAAGAGCGGTCCCCGCACCGCGATGAAGAGTGGCCCCCGCTTGCCGCAACTGGAGAAAGCCCTCGCACGAACCGAAGACCCAACACAGCCAAAAATAAATAATAAATAAATAAATAAATAAATAAGAAAATCCTTAAAAAAAAAAAAAAAAAAAAGGGGGCGGGGGCACGGAGGGGGGTTCAAGGAGAAGAGGCGGATGAGGCAGACGAGAGGAGGGAGATGGGAAAGAAAGGGCCTCGGGTCCTAACTGTTAGGACCCTCCTCAGGAGTTACCCCAAGGGGACAGCCTAAGCTTCAGCCATTTCAAGGGAGCTAAGTTTCTGTCCCTTCAGGGTCTATCTGGTTTGCAGAAACAGGTAGAAATGGACCAGCCTGGGGGAGGGAGCGACGTGGGGCGCAGAGGAAGGTGCCGGTTCCGCGGGGCCCCTGCCGGGCCAGCAGCAGGCGGGGCGCCTCGAGGACCTGCCCAGGCTGCGCCCCCTGCCCGGCCCAGGACTCAGCGCGCCCGGCCCCGCTCCCGGGCTGAGCAGACGTGCCTGTCCGAGGACAGGAGGGGCGCTGGGGGAGCGTGCCCGCTGGCTCTGCCAGGCGCACGGGCTCGTCGGGCACGCCTGGCTCAGAAGCAGCCCGAGGGAGGCCGGGCCTCTGCGGGCAGCAGGCGCCGTGCCGGGCTCTGGCCTCCCTGCAGCCTCACGGCCCCACCGGCCATGACTGGGCAGGAGCACAGGGCGCCCTGGGAGGGCGGGGCGGCACTCAGGACCCCGCCCCGCGCCAGCAGGCCACCTCTCCTGGGCGCCCCCCTCCACGGGCGTCCCCGTGGTCCCTCGGGCCAGTGGTTCTCAAGTGTCAAGGCGGTCTGCGCAGCCCCACTGTCCACACCCTCACCTCCCCCAGCCTCGAAGCTCCATGTGCCCGCCGCTCCGGTGGACTCCGGGGCCCACGTGCCCGGGCCCCACCCTGGATGCCGGAGTCCCACAGTCCTCTGAGTCCCTCTTTCCTCCACCGCAAGGCACAGCACCGGCCGAAGCGGGACAGCGTTTGTGTTGAGGAACAAGAGCTGTCGCTGAGCCCTGGGTCGGGCCTGGTACCTGCGTTCACCGCGTCTGTCACTTTCTGACGCAAACCAGCCAGCGCAGGGCTGCACCCCAGCCCCTTCTGTACGGGGCTCCCACACTCGGGGCCACCGTCCCCCTGCCCTCCTGACCCCGGAGAGGCCCGGAGCCCCGGGCTCATTCTAGCCAATCCTGAGCCTGCTCCTTCCCGGGGACCCACACCTCAGGCTCCAGTCCCCAGCCACCCCTCCCCTCATTCCTGCCAAACCCTCGTGCTCCTGGGAGGCCCTAGGTGACAAGGCGTGCCCCTGCCCAGAACCATGAGTGACAAGCTCTTTCCTCACCTGCTGGCCTCACTGTTCTCTGTCCTCCACACAAACCGACTCGGTCAGCCCTCACGACCACCTGTGAGGGGGTCCTCGGGTCACGCACGTTGCAGATGGTGAACAGGGACAATGGGGTCCAGTGACCGGCCTCCGGGGACCCAGCCAGTTGGTGGCAGAGCTGGGTCTGATCCCGGCCATCAAGATGCGTGTAGCCACGGCGCCCCACGCCACGCACCGAGGTGACGCGCTCGACCATGGGTGGCTCGCAGTGCCCGCCCCCCTCCCCACCCCACGGGGCTGCCTCCCGGGAGGGGCCGGGCTGCCCATCGCCCGCCTGTCCAGGGTGCCGCGGGGACCCCGTCCTGCTGGACCAGGAGTGGGAAGAGCTGGGGGCTCTGGGGGTCCACGCTGGGGGCAGAGGGGTGTCAGGCAGCTGGGAGGACCTGAAGGGACAGGCCCCCCGGGGGGGGGCCCCACTGGGAACCCGCGCGGCCGCAGGGCTCAGCCAAGAGAGGAGGGAGGGGGTGAAGGCGGACGCCATGCTCTTCAGCCTCCCATCGTCCCCCAGCCTCCGTGCCCAGGATGAGCCGCGCTGTGAATTACGGGAGAAAGGGGTCGGGTCTTGGCCCCCAGTCCTGGCACACAGCTCCTAAACCTAAAGCCACAGGCCGGGTTGCATCTTACAGTCCCCCTGCCTGCCCACCTCCTGCGAGGGGAGAGGGCCAGGGGTTGCAACGTGAATCCGTTGCCCATGGCCCCCGCTGTAATCGTGCTCGTGGAACAAAATCTCGGTAAACACGGGGTTCAGAGAGCTGCGGGGTGGGTGCCTGCAGGCGGCCTGGAAGCCCCGACCCCGCCCCCCACCCCCACCCCCCCGCCTCCCCACCTCCTCCTTCCACCTGGCTGTTCCTTTCTAATAGCCCGGTGCTCTAGTCCGTGGACTTGGGGCCTGTGTTCTGGGGGCCCGCGCTAGCCAACGAACGGAACTCAGGCTGGGGGCGTGGGAACTCCTGACACAGCCTGTCGGCCACAAGCGCAGAGGACGACGTGGACCTGTGGCTGGCGTGGGCCGAGCCCTGACCTGCGGGCTCTGACTCTGGGTAGATGGAGTCCGAACTGAACTGCGGAAACCCGGCAGTCCCAGCGCTGCTGCTGCGGGAGCCCCACGGGCCTGGCGTCGGGACGGAAGCTCTGTGGGAGCGGGGGCTGGGGGTGGAGTAGGCTCGGAGGAGGGGGTCCTTCCTCGAGACCCTCCCACCAAAGCCACGGGCGGCGGGGGGCCCGGATGAGGCGGGGGTGGAGCGGGACGCAGGGAGGGGCCCACGCCGCCCGTGCTCTGGGGAAGCCCTGTGGCCCTGAGGACCGAGGGCACAGCAGGTGCAGAGGGAGCGCTGGTCCACGTGGACCTTCCCTCCTGGGGTTGAGGCGGCTGAGAGATGGGCAGAGGCCGGCACGCGGGGCTCAGGCCAGGCGCTCCCCTACCGCGAAACTTCCTCAAAAAGCAGCCGTCGCAGGACTCGGCAACCGCAGTCATGGGCACTTACCCCGGGGAAATGGAGACTGAAGTCCACACAGAAGCTGTACACAAGCGCTCCCCTGACTGGGAAGAGCCCCAGACCGAAAGCCGCCGGGGGCCTTCCCAGGGCAACGGATGACAGGGGCAGTCGTGTCAACGTCAGGATCCTGCTGGGACGCTGACTTGACTTGCACAAGAGGTGACATTGGGGAAAAGTGGGCAATGGAGTTTCGCTTTCTAGGAAGCTGGCCAACTCCTTTCCAGAGTGGCTGCACTGTCTTCCGCTCCCTCCAGCGACGACTCCCCTGTTCTGTGCTGCCTCCCCAGCACTGGGCACCGTCTCCATGTTCTGCTGGGAGCAGAACTTAGTTAGGTTTTCTAGTTCTAGGAGAAGCTCCAGAGTGACTCGCTAAGGCCATTAGCGAGTAATTATTTCCCAATGAGTGGCTATTTCCAGTTAAAACCAAAAGCCACCTAATTATTGCTTTTCCCAAAAATTAAATATGAAATCTACATTATGTAATTGTACACTTATTTCCCCCTTCGTGTATTCTAATTTCTTCCTGAGAAACCTAAGATGCCATCTGGCAGACTGCCCACAGTGGCTACGATTTGGGCAGCAGCAAAGGTCAACTTTAAACATTTTGCATCTAAAGTGACTTTGGATACCTTTGGATAGAAAGTACAGTCTGAGCCATTGTACAAAATGTGCGGCCATTTTACAAAACAGCTTGTCAGTTCCTGCAAGTGTTAAACATAGAGTTACCCTATGACCCAGCAGTTCCACTACTAAATATATACCTAAGAGAAATAGAAACTTATGTCTGCACAGAAGCTTGTACGTGGATGTTCATAGAAGCATATTTCTAAAAACAAAAGGTGGAAAAAATTCAAATGTCAATCTGACAAATGAATAAACAAAATGTGGAATATCCGTACGATAGACTAGCATTCAGCTATAAAAAGGAATGCAATATTGATCCATGTTACAACATGGATGAACCATGAAAGCATTCTGTAAAGAAAAGCAGCCACTCTCAAAAGGTCACATATTGTATGGTCCCATTTATATGAAATACCCAGAATAGCAAATCTGTAGAGACAGAAAGGAGATTAGGGGTTGCCTAGAGCTGAGAGGGTTGAGAGAATGAAAAAACATTGTTAACGTGTACTGGGTTTCTTTGTGGGGGGACAGAAATCTAAAATTGGATGGTTGTGATGGTTACACACGTCTTTTAGTGGTTACACTAAGAACCACTGAATTGTATACATGAAAGGGTTAAATTATGGTATGTAAATTACATCCCGATAAAGCTGTTAAAATTATAATTTTATATTTATAAATTTGAAAATTCATCCAAAATTACAAATTCTTAAAACATGCAACCTAACAAGACTAACCCAAGAAAAGAAATATCTAAAAAATCTATATCTACTCAAAAAGTTGTTTGTATAATTAAGTACCTTTACAGAAAATGATTTCCAGGGATAAATGGCTTTCCAAGTAAATTCCTCCGAATGTTTAGGGAAGAAATATTGGTAATCTTACATAAAACCCTTCCAGGAAACAGAAAATAATATATTGCTCAAAATGTTTATAAGGCCAACGAAAGCTTCAGATCAAAAGTAAAAAGAATATTACAAGAATAGAATCATAGGCCAGTTTCTCTTTTGAACATGCATGCAAAATTTGTAAATAAAAGCACAAACTGTATCCATGGTATGTAAAAGAGTAATATATCACAATCAAAGTGGCTTTATTCTAGTAATGCAAGGTTGGTTTAATGTTCCCACATGAAACTGATCCCAGGAATGAATCAGAGTGGGAAAAAAAGTCATTTAAAAAAGAAGTCTTGGGAATTCCCTGGTGGTCCAGTGGTCAGGACTTGGCGCTTTCACTGCTGGGGGCCTGGGGTTCAATCCCTGGTCAGGGAACTAAGATCCTGCAAGCCATGAGGCAGGCCCCACCCCCCAAAAGAAAGAAAAAATGAAGTTTTAACCAGGAGAAGCACAAGAGTGAATAAACATAACAGATAACGCCTTATGAAAAGTAGGTGAAGATTATGGAATATTCTAAACTTTTAAAACAAACAGAAATTGCTAAAGATTCAAGAGGATGTGACAAATGTTGTACATAGGCAAAAAACAAAATAAAATAAAATATACAAATGATGGGAGCCCAAAAATCCAGATGCCCAAGTCCCATCTCTGAAAATCCTCATCCAATGGGTTCTGGATTTCCTCTATGTTTAAAAACCTACAGGTGATTCTGATACGATTCATAGACACAATGTAAAGCTTCTGCTTTACAGGAAATAATACCAGATTATTTTGTTATTTTATAGTTATATTAACAGGCTGTACTATTGACGGATAAGTCTGATGTCAAAAGGCATTCCCCACTAGGGTTAAAAAAGGAACTAGTACTCTCTACTGCTACTTGGTGGCAGCACGCATATATTGCAATGGCAATTATTGTAGGAAGCCAAATTAATGGAACATTTTAGAATTGGAAGACTACATAGAGGTCACCTAGTCAAACTTCCAACTATTATAGTTGTGAAAACTAAGGCCCATATAAATGAAATGATTTATCTCCAAAGAGGGTTAGTGAAAGAGTACGAAATAAAAAATATCTCTGAACTTTTAATTTCGTGCTATTTTTATTAATCTCAATATTAGCTCAAACTTCAGTGTGACAGATTTGGGATTCAATTCTTGCTTGAATTTAGTGGTTGCGTGCCTTTTCGTAAGTTACTGAAACACTTTTAACTTCGCTTTTCACATCTGTAAAATGGTGAGCCTTGACTGATATAGAGTATGAGATAGCCTAGCACTGTTTTTAACACAAACAAGTACTTAAAATTTTTTGCCTCTCATCCCTCTTAAACAACCTCTATCCTCTTAACAATCAAAGTGTCTTTCAGCTAGCAAAGCACCCCAGAGCTGACCACATTCTGGCAAGAGATATAGGATTCCTTTTCTTACTGAGGGCTCTTTATACCTGATATTTGAACTGCACTGAAACATGAACATCTCTTGTTTATACTGTATTAATGGATCTGATAGATGAATTTTCAAAAGTAATATGCAGGAGTTAAGCTGCATTAGTCTCAAGAAATATAATTCGATAGTGGTGGCTAGAATGATAAACAGTGTTTGGACAGGGAGTCCATATTGGATATGAACAACCTGTACTCCCATTCGTCTATTAAGAATAAATAAAATCCTTTCAAAATCTGTTTTAAAGGGCAGTTAGTTTCTTCTGCCTCATTTAAGTTACCTGCAAGAAAAAGACAATCTCCTGAATCCTTGTTTAAAAGGCTTTTAATATAAAGCAAATAATTTTTTGCAATATTTCCCAAACTTTTCATTATCAAATTAGCTGAGGCTGCTCAACGATGATCATTTCACAACAATATCTCCATTTTCACCTTCTTTAAATGAATTGGCCTAGTAGATGTGCCATTAAAACAGAGCTTCGCCCTCAACATCTTTTAAAGCTGGTATTCAAACAGTATGCAGAAAACAGGATCAGGGAATTCAGCCATAAAAGTGAGTGGATCACTGATACCTGCTACATCATGGATGCAACTAAGTGAAAGAAGTCAGGCACGAAAGGCCACAGATTGTATGGTTCCATTTATACGAAATGTCCAGCAGTGGCAAATCCATACACACGGAAAACATTATACAGTAGTGGTTGCCAGGGGTTTGGAAGAGAGGGAAATAGGGAATGACTGCTTAAAATGGGTGTAGGTTTCCTTTTGGGGTGATGCAAATGTTTTGCAACTAGGCAGTGGTGACAGTTGCACAGCACTGTGACAGTACTAAATGCCACTGAATTGTACAGTGAATTGTAAAATGATCAAAATGGTGCATTTTATGTTATGTTCATTTTACTAAAATAAAAAGGAGAAAGAAATAGGGAAAGACTTTGAGTTTGGGAAAGTAAGGTGAACTGGTCAAGAAAAAGACAGCTCTACTATTCAGTTTTCTCTCAGCTCTCCCAGTGCATTAATCTTCAGCAAAAACTGGCCTGAACTTGTAGCTGACAGTCATTCAACAGAGTCCCGGGAAAAGTAAATAAAATAAAACCCAACTATTCTGATTTAGCACATCTATGACAGGTTAACTTCCTGCTCAGCCACATGGACATTCATGAGGACGTTTCAAGTTAGGTGTCCTCTACTCCAGTACTTCACTCACAGCTCATTCACACATGTATGCAACAGCATTTCTTCATTTAATGGACTCTGCAGTGCTGGTTGTGATCAGTCTCACGAAAAGGAAAGGAGGAAAAAGCCTCCACACTGGCTTGGTGGTCTTGGGATGAAATGGATGCAGAAGACAGCTTGATTGTCAAACTGGAAACTTTTATTTTCCTTTTCCTCTTCTTTTTATCTTTCCTATCAGGTCTTCTGTCCACTTCCCACTGCCTTCTTTCAAACAGGAAAGACACTGATTAGCTGCTGGATTTTATTTTGTTAAAACAACTATTGTTTTCGATTTCTTGTTGTCCGCTGAATGTTATTGTTTTTACTGCCAAATGAGCTTCGGTGGTTGATGTAGGGGGTCTCTTGGGAACTTAACTTTTTCAAGCTGAAGTGGAAAAGCTTTTTTGTTTCAATTGGCTTTTACTGGGTGCTTCAAGATTTGCTCTTAGCTCTTTGATGGGGGACTGAATAGCACTATGTTTCCTTTGAGGTCCCAGTAAATAAAGGATCCCATGTCCTCCTGGGCACTTTATCGGGATTGTGCTGTGTGTGCTCTCTAACAGCCAGATGCAGATTCCAGGAAAATGACATATAAGTGAATATAAATAATCTAATATTTTTAGAATTTGCTTTGGCCATACTCCTGGTCTCATTCTACTTCTTGTAGCAGATGGCTTTAAAGAGCATTAGCCATGTATATGTTAAATAGAATATACATATACCAATATTAAAGATTATATTGGTGTATAAATGTAATATATTACTGTTTATATGAATGTATAACAATTATGTATTCTATTAACATGTATTTTTGCATAGCATATATTGTACACAAACTATATGACTAATGCAATGTATTTATACGTTTAATATGTTCACAGTATTAATATGATATATCATGTAATATTGATTATAAAACAATGATATCATAATATAGAAATACATCATTATCATTACCTGAGATAATACATTATAGTTAATGTAGTCTATATAACACAATACATAATGTATTATTATAAGACAAGTATATTATATAATATAAATATAATACTTATATAAAGTAGATATATTTTAATTATACACTACACATACAAGTATGTATAACTATTTATAACTTCATTTACGTAAGAATCTGTTCATAACAATTGATGTAAAAATATGCAATATTTTAAATCAAATGGGCCATAATCTCACTACCTACACATAACTACTTTTAAAAGCTTGAACCCTGTCTAAATCATGCTTACATATCGCTCAACCTGTTTTTCTACACATGCACATATACACACATTTATACACAATATATATGTATACTACCACTTTTCAGTTCAGTGTATATAAATATACGATATACATAATTATATTCCTGTGTATGTAGACAAATATAAATCAAAGGTATGTATTTCACATATTTGTATAAATATATCATATAAATAATGTATGTGTACATAAATACACGATTATATACATACATCCACAGAAATATACTTATTTAAACAAAAGAGACCTAAATAAACATAGTTCTCGAAGAATAAAACGAGTTATGTCTCACCGTTTCAATAACAGTTTATAGTTTTCTACTGTATGTGCTTCTATAATTGTTATGAACAATTCCCATTTGTTGAATGTTAAGTTGTTTTAATTTTTTGCCATTATTAATGAAGCTCTGAAGAATCTGGTGGGCAAGATTCCTTGAAAAACTCTCCTAAAAGAAAAGAGTTCGGTATGCTAGGTTAAATGTAAACACCTTATTTTTAAGTGCGTGTCTGATTTTTGAAGTGTGCAGTAGAAATTTCCAGGACCCCGGAAAGAAGGGGGGTACATGTGTGAGAGTTATAGCTATATTAAGAGTGGATTGAAGATCTTGATCGCTTAGAACAGAAGCTGGTAATCCTGTTTTTATGGAGCGAAATAGCAACTATTTTAGGCTTTGTGGACCAAAGAGGCAAAATTGAGGCTATTATTTAGGTACTTAAGCAACCATTTAAAATATTACCAGTTAAAATGTGAACATTATTCATAGCTCATAGGCCATAAAAAATAGGCAGCTGTCTGGATTTGGAATACAGGCCATAGTTTAATGACACACCTGACCTGACACAGAGACTTGTTGTTAAAATGGCCATTACCACATGGGAGGCAGGAGATAAGACTCCATCCCTCCTAGATGGGAAGTTAGAACTAAACCTATCTATCCCTAGGTTCACCTTTAATGAAAGGGTGTGCTAGTAAAAAAAAATATCTGCTGGCAAAGGGAGACTAAGACCAAATTCTCTTGGCCTCTGCTCTGGGTAGGAAACAGGTAGGAAATCTGGAGAATTCTGAACCCCAGATCTGTGTTCACAGTGTTTGGGTTGCAAGTTTATTTGCGGTCTTGCAAACAGAAGGTAAGAAGTTACCTTAAAATGCTCCCAGATGGGTGGTATTCCAAACACAGAACTAAACACTCTCTGGAGAGGTAGACCTTCAACCCAGGCCTATAGCGTTCCCACAGATAAAGTTTAGCTAAACATGAGCTCATGATCTAAATTTACACAATAATGAAGAAATCAGCTACAATGGAAGAGAATCAGCAAAAACAATCAATACCAGAATTAGATTCCCAAGGCCATCCATTGAATGTTGGAATTATCAGGTGCAAGGCAGAAAATAGACATAAAACTAGAACTGAAACAAGGAACAGGATGTTTTAAAAGAGTGGGTAGGCTCTTTAAAAAATTTCTAAAGTACATGTCATTGATAAAGCTAAAAACTCAAAGGTTGTGTAAAACAGCAGATTAATCATGGAGAAGAGTGAAATTATGCTGTTTTCAAAAATATGGCAAATCAGATTTTTTGCCTAATTATATAAGTAGATTTATCTTAAAAAAAATACACATATTTTAAAGACTTATTGGCTGTAAAGTAACTCAAGGATATTTCAGAGGGCTTCTCTCCAAAGAAAAGTGAGAAGTAGCAAAACACAGAAAGTCGAGGGGAAAAAATGTCAATATATACATTGCTATAGAGTGCAGTAAGGCTTAGGCCAGCAACAATGTGGAGGTGCTGACCCTTAGATACTTACAACTAAGCTGGCATCTTCAAGAAGTTCAACTATTTATAACTAAAAAGATTTATTAAAATTAATAACCAAGTGTTTTAATTGACATCAGAAGAGCAAAACAATAAACCCTGAGAACATAGAAAAAAATAGATAATAAAGATATGAGCAGAACTTAATAAAACAGAAAAAGGTGTATAATTGAGGTGATTTAGTAAGTCAAAAGAATATTCTTTGAAAAGATTTTAAAAACACACTTTGAGTAAGCAAAACAAAAACATAAGTAAATAATACACAGAAAGAATCAGGGCAATGTTATAGCAGAGAGGACAAACAGAGAATATCTGAAATGCCAGTAAATTTGAACATTTATGGAAAGTGGACAATTTCCTAGCTCCTAAAGTTTACCAAAACTGACACAAGAGGAAATATATAGCTGGAGTTCTTTCACCAGTAAAGGAATTAAGTCAATAGTTTACAATCTTTCACCAAGAAAATACCAGACCCACCCAGAACGTTTGGGTGGGGAATTCTATCAAACTTCTATTAAACAGGTAACATCAGTATTAATAAAGAAAAACTTCTAGAGAGTAGCAAAGGAAGAATGCTCCTTTATTCATCTTAGGAAGTCTATATAATCCTAATACTGAAAATAGATTAGGACTGTAAGAAAAAGAAATTTACAGGTCAAATTTACTTGTAAATATAAAAGCAAAAATGTTAAGCTATGATATTAGCTACCCAGGTTCACTAGAGTAAGAAAAAGCATGAGCAAGTTAGGTCATCCAGTGAATGAAAAGGTAGTTTAATGTCAAGAATATATATCAATAGACTGAAATCACCACATTTTATTTCTTTCGTCTGTCTCTTTAAAAAATTGATAAGTACTTCTATTGATCTCTCTTGTACTAGGCACTGTCCTAAGTCATTTACATATTTACTCCTTTAAACCTTCTATTATCCCTGGGGGAAGGTTCTATTTTGCTTCCATTTCTTAGCTAAGACTCTAACCCCCAGGAAAGGAAAGCAACATTTGCAAGTTTTTGTGGATGGTCAGTGATGGGACCAGCACAGGAACATCCAGAGTCTGTGCTTGGAAACAGTGCCCCATGTGGACACTCACATTACAGATGAAAGGAAAGGAACCATGCACTTAACCATACAGATGAAATCTCACATTACAGGTTAAAGGAAAGGAACCATGCACTTACACTATAGGTTAATACCCACATAACAGGTTAAAGGAAAAAGAAACATGTGCTTCTCTCAAAAGTTGTAAAGAGAGCATATCTATTTCTAAATATATTTCCCAATTCCTTTTGCTTGTTTTCTGACCTTTGGAGTGCATTTTGCCATGAGGAAAATTTTAATTCTTATATAATTAAATGTATCCTTTTTTCTTTGTATCTTAGAAAGGTGTTGCTCATGAATAATTTATTTCAAGTCTCCCAGGTTTCTGATACTTTTACACTTTCATGATTTTTTTACTTTTAACTAGTGGCTATATCTAGAATTTATTAATGATAGCCATAGTTTCCCAATTTTGTTGAATATGTTTGGCTACTGATCCAAAATGTCAATTTTATTTTAATCTCAAATCCCTTACGCTCTTGCATCTAATTTTAAGATGCTTCCTATTCCACTGGTTGTTTTGTCTATCTGAAACAAAATGCTACCTTAATTATAATGTAATTATAATATAATAAATGTAATTAGTAAACATAATACCATATATAATAAATAGCATAATATAAAATAACAAAATATAATTTACCATATAACAAGGTCAAAAGAGAACAAAAGTATACAATCAGTTGAAATAGTCCCCAAAGATATTTTATAAAATTCAATATTCATTTCTAATTTAAAAGAAATAGTAAAATAGGGATTGATGAATGCTTCCACAGTAAGAAGAAATTATATATCTAAAAGAGAAAGAGGTAAATGATAACCTTTAGTAACACTGGCAATAAGTACAGGACAAGATGAAGATGCCTGATATAATGTTAAAGAAAAGCTATTATGTAACATTGTCTTTGCAGCACTGATGAGTTCAGTGAAAAGAGAATCTCATAGAAAAGAGTATCTCGTTCTTCTTAATGTCTGTACACTTGTCCATTGCATGAATATAACAGCTTATTTAACCAATATGTTACTGATCTGCATCTGGATTTCTAGGTTTTCATGGAATTTTATTATGCACAATTGTTACAAACTCTAGGACTTCCTCTTATGTTTATATCTTTTGAAAGAAACAATATCTCCACAGATGGTGTATCTGGGCTGGCTGCTAGCCGACTATGGCTACTTCTCAGTTCTTCCCTTGACATTCCTAGTCAATAGGAAAACGGAAGGCAAGAAGGTCTTCTGTTTAGAGACTGTGAAGATAGGTCTTGGTGATAAAGTCTTGGTGGTAAAGGCTAAAAATATCAACCCAGAACAAGTGTTCTTCCAGCTGTAACTATGTGTGATTCCCTTGGCTTGATTCTGTAGAGGATGTAAGACAAGACTGTAGGATCTGCCCTCAAAGTGCTTCCAGTAAGATGAGCTAAGTCAAGTATGGTGGCATATCTAATTCAAGACAAAATATAATGGCTCCTTTTCTCTCATAGCAAAACTTCGTGGAGTGAATGTAGAAGTCACTGTAGGCTCTTAATTAAAGGAACACAATAAATCTTGTATTGGAAGGTGATTATTCTGGTCTCTTTGTAGAGGTGAATTGGAAATTGTCTGGAAGAAGGAAAATTAGCTTAACTAAAGTTAAACTCATAAATAATTGAGCATTAATTAAACATCTGTGGCCTATGTTTCTCTTTGATCATAATTTCTCCCAATGTATACACCTCTTTGATACCCGATCAATCATTGTCAAAGATGCAATTAACAATGATTATTCCTGTGTAGTAGGTTTTGCCTGGGCCCTGAAGAAACCATCCTAAATTACGAGCTATGATTGTCACTTGATTTTCTCACAAAGAACAGTCAGAACTCCTGGTCTTAAGTGGCTTGGAATGTGAAACTAATGAGTCTCTTAGGTATTATTAGAGGACCCTACAGAGCCCATTGGTGAAAGTTTGGAAAACAGCGGGCTTCTTAAAATTAATTCTTGTAGTGTGTTACGAAAGATGACTGAACCAAAAGGATAACGGTGTTTCTGGTTCTGTTGTTAGCGTTCTCCACGGAAAGATCACGGAAGCTTCTGGACTCAATTTCCTTCCCCATGTGTGAATGTCACTGACGATATCCAGCTCCATTCTATCCCCATAGAACTTCAGAAACTAAGCAAAATGAAGACTCAAAATTCATTTCAAATAATGAAATGAAAATATAATGTAGAATGGAACTGGGAAAATAACCTGGTTTAAATTCTGGAAAGTACTAACTATACAACTCTGGATAAGTTGCTTAATCTTGCTTAGTCTGATTTCATGTGGATCTCACAGGATGTTATGATGATTAATTTAATACCTTTGTATAACGTACAGTGTTATGTAATTTCTTCTTGTTCTTCTTGAGTCAATTCATATCTTTAAGCAACTCACTTTAAAAAATAGTTACTTACTTGCTTAAATTACTCTTACCTTCTATCATCAGCTGAATTGTGTCCTGCTCACGTTAATATGTGGAAGTCTTAACCCCCAATACCTCGTAATATGACTGTATTTGGAGATGAGGCCCTTAAATAGGTAACTGAGGTCAAATGAGGTCAAATGGGTGGGCTCTAGTCCAATATGACTGGGGTCCTTATAAAAAGAAAAAATTAGGACACAGACATGCACAGAGAGAACAAAGTGATTATTAGTAACCACGATCATGTCCTGAATGCATGGAACACGTCACCATTTGCCAACCACCCTGTCAAGTCAGCAGAAACTACAGAAATTGAGAGCTCTCCGCAGAAATTCACACACCCGTGCACCAGGTAACAGACCACAGGCAGATGTCCACTCAGCCTTTCACGTGTCCCTCACGGAGGGCACACTCTCTCCTGGGCGGGGCGGCGAGCACAGACACTTATCGGGAGTTTTACTACTTTTAAAATGCGTTGAGTCTGGAGCCTGTGCTCCGCAACAAGAGAGGCCGTGACGGTGAGAGGCCTGCACACCGCGATGAAGAGTGGCTCCTCACTTGCCACAACAAGAGAAAGCCCTCACACAGAGACGAAGACCCAACACAGCCAAAAATTAATTAATTAATTAATAAAAAATAAATTATATAAAATTGATTAAATATACATATATAAAACATATATTTATATATAAATATAAATATATATAAATATAAATAAATATATATATAAATATATAACATTAAATTAAATTTTAAAAATTAATTAATTAATTAATAATAAAAAAATCAACCACTGCAATTAAATATTTAAAATAAAAAGGGGTTGATACAACCATGTCTCACTTTTGCTTGGATCAGTCAGCAAACGCTTTTTGGAAACCCCTAATTCTCCACACCTCCTACGTTTCTAGCTGCCCTGCTCCTCAAGCCGGGTCCTCATGGGAGGCGGGGCTGCGTGCTGACGCACGGCGAGTGCACGGACGTCCTCGAGCCCCGCCCCCACGGGGCCGCCTGCCGGTTGGAACGGCAGCCCCGCGGGGCGCGGGGCCAAGACGCCGGCGCCAAAGTGAGCGCGGCATGGAGGGGCCTGCCAAACTGGGACCCGTGGCCCTGCGTCTTCTGGCTGCGACGCGGGTCCTGCGCACGCTGCGGGGCCGCAGCCGCCAGGCGGTGGGCGCCCGAGGGGCCGGGAGGCGAGCCGGGGCCCCCAGGCGGGTGTGGGCACCGTGTCCACAGCCAGCGTCCCCGAGGCCGCGCTCGGGCCGTGATGACCGGTGAAGCTGCGCTGCGACAGCGCGGCCGACTTCTTCCCTGTGTCCAGTAGTGGTCTGGAGGGGTAAGGAAGCCTGCCTTTCAATTTGAGGGAGCAGAGGGTTTGAGGTCCTCTCTCTTCTATTGCTCTAGTATACTGCATAGCACCTAATAAAATACTGGGTTATAGTTGACATTTAAATCGCTGATTGAGCATCAAGATTGGGAAGTATCATTGGAAATGAAAATAGGAGGAGTCTTAAGATTTTTAGGTTTTTCTTTTTTTCCCTGTGTCTCAAAACGTATGTAGTATTTTACTGAGTGGTTGGGAATAAAGTTTGCAGTATTCAGTGTATTCAGTTTTAGTATCTAAATAGAATTAAACTGCTGCTGTAAACTGGAATAACACATTGTTACTGACAAGTTTTCGAATGCATCTGTTCGTCAATTACCTGTTTGGGAAGATTGTAGTTAATGATTTTAAGAATGTGGCTATAAACCTCCACTTGACTCAAGAAAAGCAAATAAGTCAAGATTAACAAATGTATAGGCTCTTCATCTTATTGTGTGTGTGGTTTTTTTTCTTTCTTTCAGTTATTTGTCAAGGTGTTAGGAACTCTACCACTCTTAAGACAGTAAACTTCACGGGGTGTCATCTGACATGGCAGGGAGCAGATCACATGGCCAAGATCTTAAAGGTGATTTTTTTATGTTTGAACTTTCATGAAAACATATGTGATTGAAGCACATTAATATATTGATACAGATGGCATTTAATTTTTGTCTTTTGATACGTGTGAGTGCAGCTTTCGTTTTGTTGAAAGAATATGACCAGTTTTCAGTTTGGGATTCTGCCATGTAGTAAAGATAGTCCACTTAATTTTAGAAATAAGAGATTTAATATATAATAATATTTTAATGTATTTTTAGTTACTGAACACATTGATTGTGATACTGTGAAAAAACTATGCCATTATGGTCTTCAAGACTTAACTGAATCAAGTGTTTACTAGCTGCTGTAGTTTATAAACTAATAAAAATCACTACATCAGCAATTTGTAAATACAGTTTTAAAAATAATGCCTGAACAACTTTACAGTGGTTATAATTCCTGTATTTAGGCCTAAAGTTATTTAATAATTTGACATGAAGCCTTCTGAATAGTTTGATGGTGCAGATCAAGGGTAGGTAAACTATGGCTGGTGGGCCAGATCCAGCCCGTCGCCTGGTAAAGAAAGTTACTTTGGAACATAGTCGCACCCATTGTTTACCTGATAGCTATGGCTACTTTCACCCTACGCCAGTGGGGTTGAGTAGTTGCAACAGAAACTGTATAGCCCACAAAGCTGGAAATGTTTAAGTTTAGATTTGAAAAATTGAAAAATTCTTTGAGCCTCTACAGGGCAAGTCCATTGACCCCTGTGGTTGAAAACAGTCAAGAACTTGGGTGCCTAAGCCAAATGGCCTAGGTTCAAATTCCCTTTCTCCCATTTCATAGCAAGTGACCATGGACAAATCACTTAACCTCTGTGCCTCATTATGAGGTTTAAATGAACTCATCTGTATAAATAGTGCCTGGCGCATACTAAGCACTGTGTAAGTGATTGCTGTTATTTCTGCTTGGAGCTTTTATAAGGTATTGTTAATAGAAAAATGACCCTAATGATTTTCGTTTTAGAGTGTCAAAGGCACTTTGAGTCTTTTATTTTTTTCAAGAATGTAATAAGACTTTTTTCATTTAAAGTCAGTGTTCCCTGTTACCAAACTTTATTTTATGAATATAAAGAATTGAATGTCTTTAAGACAATACTTGTGGTTAAATGTCAAACCACTATTTTCCCAAGGCGCATCCAACTGGCTGTGCCTAGTCCAGGCCTCTAAAGTTTGTGTGCGTACCGTAGGGAGCATGTGAGATCCATTTTGTAAATATAGTTTTTAAAATAATGCCTGGGACTTCCTTGGTGGTCCAGCAGTTAAGGCTCTGCGCTCCCAATGCAGGGGGCCTGGGTTCGATCCCTGCTCAAGGAACTAGATCCCACGTGCCTGTCGTAACTAAGAGCCCACATGCCACAACTAAAATATCCGGCATGCTGCAACTAAAGACCCGGCACAGCCAAACAAACAAACAAACAAACAAATAAATAGTTTTAAAACATAAATAAAATGATGCCTTAGGAGTTAGGAAAAGAACATATTAGAACCTGTTTAGCTTTGTATCATTTAAACACTATCTGTGTAGTTTATAATGTACATACATTATATGTATAGAGAACTTCATGTATATAATTTGTTAAAAAATAAGATGCATATTAAAAAGTTTTCTTATGGGTTGCCCAGTCAGGTGTTTGGAGACCATTGGAGGACAGAATGATGACATTTAGAGCCTCAGCAATGATAGAATTTAGAACCAATTCCCTGACTTAGAAGATAAGGAAAATAATTCATAGACTGTAATTGAGTTGTCCAACTTGACATAACTGTTCAAGAGCAGGTCATCCAGTGGCTGGAATCTAATCACTGACCAAGTAGAATCTGGGTCACTGGACTCGTAAAGCAGCAGTGACTGTTTAATTTCTCAGGTTGATTCTCCTGGCATATATGCTTGATATGTGTGTGTGTAAATGTCTGACACAGTAAGCCATACTCAGTAGGCACACCCTGTTTCCTTCTTCAAGCATCGTAATTTCATCCCTTTAAATCTTTGAAGTATCAGACTACCGGAAGGCATGAAGAAACCTGGGCTGAGAGTCTTCGCTCCAGGAGACCTGATCTTGACTGTATGGCTGGCTTGAGGCGCATCACTCTGAACGGCCACACGCTCATTGGTGACCTGGGTGCAAGTGCTTTGGCAGAATCTCTTAGTGAGGATTTGTGGCTTAGAGGTAAATTCTAAAATTGAAAATATGGAATTTTTAATATGATATATGCTTAGCTTTTGGCATGATAGTGTTGTGATAGGATTTTTTTTAAAGCCTCATTTTTCTGATAGGTTTTATTTTGCTTGTAAACTTCCTCTATGAGTTGCATATATTCTTTATAGAAAATGCAGAGTTACAAGAGAACAATTACCTGTAATCTTAATACCCAGACATAATCACTGTTCATTTTGGTGTATATACTTTCAGTCTTTTTTTTTTTCTATGAATATATTCTGTACACTTAGGGATAACAAAAATAAAATTGTAGTATACTTGGTATTTCATAGTCCTGCTTTTTTCATTTAATTATATATCATGTAGTATTCCATCATACTGATGTCCCATAGTGTAATCAATTCTTTGCCATTAGATTTAGACAGTTTGTTTTTCCCTGTCAGAAACATTGTGAATACGTTGTGTATACATCTCTGTGTCCATCGGGATTACTTCTGTAGAATAAGGAACTAAGAATTGGAATGACCTGAGTGTGACATATTTTTAAGACTGTTGATACACATTGCCAAATTACCATCCAGAAATGCTATGCCAATTTGTAGTCCACGCCAACAGTGGATGTGAAGCCTACCTCTCACAAACACTGGCTTGTAGCACTTGTAAAAAACTGTAAAACTACAAAAATGAGTACCTCTCCATTTTCTATGCAAGTAGGATTACTCCAAATTTTATAACTTTTTTCAGTTAATTTAGTATGAGCATTTTAGCAAGTCAGTCAATTTGCATCTCCTGCATCATTTTTTGTGACTGTTCAGTGTTCCATTATATGAATATGCCACAGTGCACATAGCTTATCCATTCTTGTATATAAGCTTTGTCCAGTTTTTCAGTTACAAATAGTACTCTGATATATATCCTTACCTATATCTCTGACTATTTCTTTTGGTTAAATTCTTAGAAAGAGTGTTGTTGGATCAAAAGGGTATACACATTTTAAAGGCTTTTCTTACAGAATCTTGGCTTAATCTGATAGGAGAATAACCACATTTTGTTTTATTTTGTATTCATTGAGTTACTGGTGAGGTTTACTGGCTGTTTGTATTAATTTGGCTATTTGGTTAATTATACCCTGTGTCCATTCTTCTGTAGTGAGAGTTTGTAAGGGTTGTATCATATCCTGTCAGATCCGTATGTCTGACTTGCTATTTCTGTGTGTCATGGGGGTGTTGAAAGCCTCCAGTTATTTCAATGTGATGGTCCACACAACACTTAAAAAAAAGACTCATGATAGTTTCCTTTCATGTAATATTTTTTAATACCTGTGCTTTGGTGATGATCCCTTTGGTTTAAATGAGTAGGTTGTTCAACCCCAGAAGTCCTAGAATTCATGATCAGTTTTTCTGGTTTTTGTCTGACTTTTTATGGAGAGAGTTCTTTTTTTTTTTTTTAATAATGAAACTCTCTAAGAGTTAAGCCAGCATTTTATTTATTTATTTATTTTTGGCTGTGTTGGGTCTTCGTTTCTGTGCGAGGGCTTTCTCTAGTTGCGTCAAGCAGGGCCACTCTTCATTGCAGTGCGCGGGCCTTTCGCCGTCGCGGCCTCTCTTGCTGCGGGGCACCGGCTCCAGACGCGCAGGCTCAGTAGTTGTGGCTCACGGGCCCAGTTGCTCCGCGGCATATGGGATCCTCCCAGACCAAGGCGCGAACCCACGTCCCCTGCATTGGCAGGCAGACTCTCAACCACTGAGCCACCAGGGAAGCCCCATGGAGAGAGTTCTTGACCATCATACTTTCATGATAGGTTTTTAGTATGTATTCTCTATTCACACATTGTTTGAATTTGTTATTATTTGTATCCTCTTAGACGTCTTTTTTGCTCTAAAACTAACAGTTATTACATTTCTTCTATTTTGTTTTCCCCTTTTAACTAGTTTCAAGTGTGATTTGGAGCTCAAGATCGTGATCAAAAGAATGCAGCGCATTTCTGAGCTCCACCAGTTTTTGCTTGTGAGGTTTACACTGCCACTGCCACCCTTGCTAATAATGAACTGAGATTCATTTTGTGATGTTTTTTGCTCATAGGTTATATACAGTTATTCTTCAGTTCTGTAATTGTAAAATATGTTGTATGATTTATTGGTACTAAAGCCAGGGTTATCATTGCACATCCAAGAAGAGGTTTTTCAATTGGATTATGCATTATGTCTGTGCGTATATGTTTCTGTTTTTTTCCATACCCAAAATTACAAACCTGCCATGACTTGTCTTGTGCAGGACTCTTCCACACATGAGAAAATGAGAGTTGTCTATACATTAAATCTGTAGAGTTAGCAAGTGACCTTTTGTCTTTCATCAAAAGCACTTGACCTGCAGCAGTGCGGCCTCACCAGTGAAGGAGCAAAGGCTTTACTAAAGGCCCTTGAAACCAACAGAACTCTGCTCGTTCTGGATATAAGAAAAAATCCACTTGTTGGTATGTGGTCACTTTTTAAAAATTCATTAACACATAGCAAAACAAAAAGAATTTGTTCACGTGTTGACAGTTTTTAAGACTTAATATGTTTCACTTTCCTCATCATATACAGTTGACCCTTGAACAACGTGGGGTTAGGGGTGCCGACCCCTACACAGTTGAAAATCTGGGTATAAGTTTATAGTCAGTGGTTCCGCATCTGTGGATTCAACCAACCTTGGCTTGTGTAGGACGATAGTACATATTTATAGAAAACTATCCGTGTGTCAATGGACCCGCGAGGTTCAAACCCATGTTGTTCAAGTGTCAACTGTACTTTTGTAATGTTGCACTTCCCTTATGTTTTTAGCAGATAATGTACTAATTAAAGTGAGTTATACCTTTAAATTGTTCTTATCTCTACTCTGAATAGAGGTGACCCTAGATACTAAGCCTGCTTCCACCAAGAGCATTCTTTCTTTCTTGTGCAACCTCTGAATTCTAGCAAGGAGTACTTTATTCATTTGTCAGATTCACAAGTAATTTTTTTAATATCTTCTGTGTGCCAGATATGGGTTTAGGCACTAGGGATAAAGCAGTGGACCAGACAGACAAAAGTCTTGCCCTCGTGGAGCTTACATTCTAGTGAAGGGGTTCAGATAGAAATGAGTAAACAGATAAGTAATATAATTTTAGATAGTAGGAAGTGCAGAAATATCATAATGTAAGGAGAGTGAGCGGAGGCAGGTAGGACTCCATTGGATAGGTTTGTTAGGGGACAGCTTCACTGGAGAGGTGGCATTTGAACGGAGACCTGAATGAAGAGAGGAGCAAGCCATGGAAGATCTGGGGTAAGCACATTCCAGGACAAGGAGGCAATGAGTATGCAGGCATGTAGGTGGGTGGAGTATTTAAGGAAAAGCAAGGAGGCCAATCTGGGCAGAGTACTGAGTGAAGAAGAGTGTGGTATGACGTGAGGTCAAGGAGCTAGCCAAGGCTCTGCTCTTGTAAGGTCTTGAAGGCCAGCATAAAGATGTGGATTATTCTAAACGAGTAGAGGGTTTTGAAGTGGAAATGGCATGATCCAAATAGTATCTCAATAAGATGACCTGGTATAGAGAATAGACTTGGGGGGATAAAGAAGAGAAACAGGGAGACCAGTTAGGAGACTATCACAGTGGTCCAAATAAGAGATGTTTATGGCCTAGGTTAGGTTGGAAGTTTGCAGCAAGTGAAAAGTGGTTGAATTCAGGTTGTGTTTTGAGGGTGTAGCTAGCAAGACCTGCAGATAGATTAGATGTGAGGTATGAAGGAAATAGTAACAAGGAGACAAGTCGTTGATGATTATGTGTGCAACTGGGTGGTATCACTTAGAAGAAGGGGGCTGATGGGAGGAGCAGCTTTTGAGGGAATATCAGGACTTTGGTTTGATATCTTAGATGCCCTTTAGGTATCTAAGTGTCTGGACAGTGCTCAGACTGTACTTTCTATCCAAAGGTATCCAAAGCCACTTTAGATGCAAAATGTTTAAAGCTGACCTTTGAGATAATCCTGCAGCCTATGGAACAAAAACCACATTCACAGAAAGAGAGACAAGATGAAAAGGCAGCGGGCTATATACCAGATGAAGGAACAAGATAAAACCCCAGAAAAACAACTAAACGAAGTGGAGATAGGCAACCTTCCAGAAAAAGAATTCAGAATAATGATAGTGAAGATGATCCAGGACCTCGGAATAAGAATGGAGGCAAAGATCGAGAAGATGCAAGAAATGTTTCACAAAGACCTAGAAGAATTAAAGAACAAACAAGGGGGCTTCCCTGGTGGCGCAGTGGTTGAGAATCTGCCTGCCAATGCAGGGGACATGGGTTCGAGCCCTGGTTTGGGAAGATCCCACATGCCGCGGAGCAACTGGGCCCTTGAGCCACAACTACTGAGCCTGCGCGTCTGGAGCCTGTGCTCCGCAACAAGAGAGGCCACGATAATGAGAGGCCCGCGCACCGCGATGAAGAGTGGCCCCCACTTTCCACAGCTAGAGAAAACCCTCGCACAGAAACGAAGACCCAACACAGCCAAAAATAAATAATTAATTAAAAAAAAATAAAGAACAAACAAACAGAGATGAACAATAGAATAACTGAAATGAAAACTACACTAGAAGGAATCAATAGCAGAATAACTGAGGCAGAAGAATGGATAAGTGACCTGGAAGACAGAATGGTGGAATTCACTGCTGCGGAACAGACTAAAGAAAAAAGAATGAAAAGAAATGCAAACAGCCTAAGAGACCTCTGGGAC